>NW_007255388.1:1687-3048 GCF_000164805.1 Carlito syrichta | reverse complement strand
CGAAAACGCAAACATGGTCAGAAAGGAAGCATGCCAGAAATCTACACATACCGCTGCAGGGAAAAAGACACAAATCGGGACAATTCATTTTAAGCAGTAGTATACAGTTGCTATCTATACTCAATGAAACATATCGAATGAGTCAACTGGGATATATTTCAAAAATAAGTTAATTAAAAATCAGCAATAGGATATTTTATCTAAGCACATTTCAATAAAACAAGGGTATGTGTTTTTATTTGGGTGTGGAAAAAAGTGATTAAGGCTATAGAAACAAGAATTTCTTTCCAATGACTGGCCATGGATTCAGGGATCTGGTATAAACGTTTTCTTCTTCATTTGTAATTTGAAAGATGTAGGGTACAATTCAGGGTGAAATATATTAATATTCATTTTACAGGAACCCTTGTGGGTCAGGCCTGTCCCCGAACTTCCCCGCTCTTCCGACAGAATGCTACTACTGCAAATCCTGCCCCTCCCCCTCCCCTCCGATTTACCAACTCTGAAAATCTTTTTTTTTTTATTAAGATGGTCGTTCAAGGTCCACTTATGAGTGAGTACATGTGATACTCAGTTTTTGCTTCTGTGAAAGGTCACCCAGGAGGATAGACACTAACTCCATCCAGGTTTCCGTGAACACCGTGATTTTGTTCTCCTTTTGACTGCATAGTATTGCATTGTTCCTACGTACCACATATTTTTAATCCAGTCCTCTTTAGATGGGCAATATGGCTGGTTCCATGTTCTTGCTACTGCGAACCATGTGGCGATAAACGTACATGTGCAAATATCTCCTTTATAGAGGGATTTCATTCTTCCTGATATATTCACAGTAGGAGGAGGGCAGGGTCGATTTTTAGATCGTCTAGGAATCACCAAATGTTTATCCACAGAGCTAGTACTGATTTACACTCCCGCGAGCAGTGTAGAAGTGTTCCCTGTTTGTCATTTCCTCGTCAGCATCTGTTGTTTGTGGAGTTATGGATGATAGCCATCCCGACCGAACTTAGGTGGCCTCTCAATGTAGTTTTCATTTGCATTTTTGGATGACTAATGAGGCTGAGCTTTTTGACATGTCTTTGGTGGCCGCGTGTGTGTCTGTTGTTGAGAAGGGTCTGTACATATCGTTTGCTCACTTTGAAATGAGGCTGTTTGTTTTTTCCTAGTCGGCACGTGGGAGTTCCCAGCAGATCCTAGATGATCATCCTTTATCTGATGTACATTTGCAAATATCTTTTTTCCAGTCGGCGGCTTGTTTTTCTCTTGTTGGAGTCAGGGCCTCACTCTGATGACCAGAGTGGAGTAGAGTGGTACAATCATACCTGACCACAGGGTGGACCTCCTGGGCTCAGGCAAGCCTC
>NW_007255388.1:0-882 GCF_000164805.1 Carlito syrichta | reverse complement strand
CGAAGCCCCAGCCTCTCGGACTCACTTGCCAGGAACTGAACCTCCAGGACTCAGAGCTGGAAAGAAGACACTGACACTCTGGTCTGGGAGCTGAGGGAAGACACAGCACCAACTTCTCGACCACACTCAACCATGCAGACCTTTCACTAGGTACAGCTAGCGCCGGGGATAGGTCATGGCCGTGTGCCACCTATTCTCAATGCTTTCACGGAGACCAAACATTTCTGGTGGCTGCATGCCTAACTTAGGACAAACTCCACAGACTTTGAAGAACTTTTTGAAAGCAGCTGCTATCATGGGTTATGGCTGTTCTCTGAGTGGATGTCCACAGAGCTCCCATACTGTTGGTGTGGGCTTGGAATCTCTATGCTTTTTCTCCAATTATTCATTGTAAGGCATTCATCAGCATTTCAGACACCAATCCACAGCCACGTATATTAAAATGTATTAAATTAAACGCCATGCCAAGTGGGATTTATTTCTGGGAAACATGTGCAGCACAACTTACAAAACATAAATGGCATTTCATACAAAACTCAATCAACGGAACATTCCGCACTAGCGGTATAAAATAGCCACATACAACCTTCTTTACTGAGGTGGAAAGGGAATTGAGAAAACTTCACACTATTCATGATAGAAGCCACATACACCCTTCTTTGTTGATGTGGAAAGGGAATTGAGAGAACTTCACACTGATTCATGATAGAAACCCTAACAGGTTACTCAGATAGAAGAAAACCTCCTTCACCTAATAAAGGCCATGTAGTAAAACATAAAACTGACATGATTACTCCATGGTGAAACTTTCAGCTTTTCCCAAAAGATCAAGAAGTAAACATGGATATACTCTTCCACGACTTCCCTTCAAGATAGGTTTCA
>NW_007255387.1:44956-46222 GCF_000164805.1 Carlito syrichta | reverse complement strand
CATTTGGAATTAACCTTTGTGCATGGGGATAGATAGGGGTCCTGTTTCAATCTTCTGCATGTGGCCAGCCAGTTTTCCCTGCACCATTTATTGAATAGGTTCTCCTCTCCCCAGTGGTAGGTGCTGGAGGCTTTGTCAAAGATGAGTTGGTTGAGAAATTGAGGTTTTGCTTCTGGGATCTCAATTCTATTCCATTGATCTATATGCCTGTCCCCATACCAATACCAAGCTGTTTTGATGATTGTAGCCTTATAGTAAAGTTTGAAGTCTGGTAGTGTGATACCACATGCTTTGTTTTTTTTTTTTTTTGCTGAGGATTGTTCTGGCTATTCTTGGACGTTTGTGTTTCCATATGAATTCCTGGATTGTTTTTCTAGGTCTGAGAAGAATGTTGCTGGTAATTTGATGGGTATTGCATTGAATTTGCAGATTGCCTTAGGTAAGATGGACATCTTCACAATGTTGATTCTTCCGATCCATGAGCATGGGATATTTTTCCATTTGTTTGTGTCAACTTTGATTTCTTTGAGCAGTGTTTGGTAGTTTTCCTTGTAAAGGTCTTTCACGTCTCTGGTTAGGAAGATGCCAAGGTATTTCAATTTTTTTGTGGCTATTGTGAATGGAATTGTGTTTTTTATTTGGGTTTCTGTTTGTTTATTATTGGTGTAGAGAAATGCGATTGTCTTTTGTACATTTATTTTGTATCCTGAGACCTTGCCAAAGGTCTTTATCAGTGTAAGGAGGTTTTTGACAGATTCTCTCGGGTTTTCAAGGTATACAATCATGTCGTCTGCAAAGAGACATAACTTGACTTCCTCTTTTCCTATTTGGATACCCCTGATTGCCTTCTCTTCTCTGATTGCTCGAGCCAGGACTTCCAATACTATGTTGAACTGGAGGGGTGAGAGTGGGCATCCTTGTCTTGTTCCAGTTTTCAGGGGAAATGGTTCAAATTTTTGTCCATTTAAGAGTATGCTCGCTGTGGGTTTCTCGTAGATGGCTTTTACTATTTTGAGGTATGTTCTCCGTATGCCTAGATGCTCAAGGGTTTTTATCAAGAAGGGGTGCTGGATTTTATCAAAAGCTTTTCCCGCATCTAATGATATAATCATGTGGTTGTTTTGACATCTGTTGATGTATTTAATAACATTTATGGTTTTACGAATATTGAGCCAGACTTGTATCCCAGGAATGAAGCCTACTTGTTCATGATGGATGATTTTTGAGATGTATTGCTGATTCCGGTTTGCTAGGATCTTGTTGAGA
>NW_007255387.1:42949-43752 GCF_000164805.1 Carlito syrichta | reverse complement strand
TTCGATCTCTATTTTGATGTCATCATTGACCCAGGAGTTATTTAGCCTCAAGCTGTTTAGTGTCCATGTCTTTGTGGGTTTTGGGGGGACTTTGTTGGTGTCAATGTTTATTTTTATTCCACTGTGGTCCGAAAAGGTGCATGGCAGAATTTCAGTCCTTTTAAATTTGCTTATACTTGATTTGTGTCCAATTATGTGGTCGATCTTAGAATATGTTCCATGTGGTGATGAGTAGAATGTGTATTCTGTGGTCTTTGGATGGAGTGTTCTATAGGTATCAATTAAGTCCATTTGGTCCAGAGTCTCATTGAGGTTCCGGATCTCCTTGCTGATTTTTTGTCCTGATGATCTGTCTAAGGTTGTGAGTGGTGTATTAAAGTCCCCAGTTATTATGGTGTTAGAGTCAATGTCTTTCTTTAGTTTTCCTAGAAGTTGCTTTATGAATGTTGGTGCGCCTATGTTGGGTGCATATATGTTTAGGATAGATATTTCTTGTTGATGGAGTGAACCTTTTATCATTATGTAGTGGCCCTCTGTATCTTTTTTAATTTTTGATAGCTTAAATGGTATTTTGTCTGAAATTAGGATCACGACTCCTCCTTTCTTTTGTGTTCCATTCGCCTGAAAATTTGTTTCCCATCCTCTTACTTTGAGTCTGTGTATGTCCTTTCTAGTGAGATGGGTCTCTTGAAGGCAGTATATTGTTGCCTGGTGATATTTTTATCCATTTTGTCATTCTATGTCTTTTCAGTGGTGCGTTTAGTCCATTCACATTCAGACTAATTATTGAAATGTGAGAGTTC
>NW_007255387.1:6258-41823 GCF_000164805.1 Carlito syrichta | reverse complement strand
GACCCATACTCTTCTTTTGGTTTTTCTTCATTTCTGTAGATTTTTCTCCCTTTACCCCTTTCCCTCCCCTCTTCAATTCTGTTTTTGAGGGAAGGTGGGGTTGCTTTTATTTCTCTTCTGCAATGGCCTGTTCTTCCTTATGAGGGTCTTCTGGTTTTGTTCACTTTTCCCTCTGCTTTACAGTCTGTCTATTCAGCAGTTTGCAGTCTTGGTCCCTAGATTTAAAAAAGGGGGCATATAGAAGAGGAAAATAATGGAGGAAGGGGGGGTCAATAGGGAGTTAGAAAGAGAGAAGCGCGAGAGGGAAAACAGATATACATACCATCTATCAGGTGAGAACGAGACACAGGGCTGGGAAGAGGTGAAGAAAGACACGTAAGAAAGAGTACTGATAGCTACATAGTACTAAAGAGTACTGAAGCAACACAGAGACAGGGCAATAAAATCGAGAAACAGTGTAAGTCAGAAGGTAAACAACAAACGTTATCTAAACCAACAGTTACAATGGTAAAATCATAAGTCAAAATGAGCGAAAGAGAGAAGTGCGAGAGGGATAACAGATATACATACCAGCTATCAGGTGAAAAACAGTCACAGGATCGGGAAGAAGTGAAGAAAGACACGTAAGAAAGATTGCCTAAGGAGTACTGATAGCTACACAGACACAGGTCAATAAAATCGAGAGACAGTGTAGGTCAGAAGGTCAACAACAGACGTGATCTAAACTAACAGTTACAATGATAAAATCATAAGTCAAAATAAGCGAAAGGGAGAAGTGCAAGAGGGAAAACAGATATACATACCAACTATCAGGTGAGAGAGAGACACAGGGCTGGGAAGAAGTGAAAAAGACAGGTAAGAAAGATTCCCTAAAGAATACTGATAGCTAAACAGAGACAGGCCAAAAAAATCAAGAAACAGTATAAGTCAGAAGGTAAACACCAAACGTAATCTAGACCAACAGTTTCAATGATAAATTCATAGGTCAAAATAAGCAATCAGACTAGAGTCACTTCTGTGATCTCCGATTCCAGCCTCTCCCTTTTGTTTTTCGTTGCAGCATAGGGGTGGGGCTTTGTCTCCTGTTTCGCGCTGTTGCCTTAGGAACTGAGGTAAAGTTTTTTGATAGGTGGGCGGGGCAATGGAAGTCTCTGCCTGGAGAATAGCAAGGTTGTTTACCCAGATCTGTTTTTCTTCACAGATCTTGTCTGGGTCCCCCGGCTTGGGGTCTCGCACTGAGTGCCTCAGCCTGGGTGGGCCTGGAGTTCCAGAGCTCCAAAGCTCCAAAGGGCAGGCAGTGGGCAGCGAAAGTGGCTCTGGGCTCCCCACAGGGTACTTCAGCCAAGAATGGGGCAGGTGTCTCTGAGGGGCGGGTGCCCAGAGCCTCCCTGTGTGACCGGCGGTGCCGGGTGCCGGGCTGGAGACAATGTAGCCAGGGAGAGAGCCGGAGGGAGCAGGAACCCAAAGCTTCCCCGCGCTGCAATATCTGGCCTTAGGAAATGAGGTAAAGTTTGTTGCTAGGTGGGCGGGGCAATGGAAGTCTCTGCCTGGAGAATGGCAAGGCAGTTTAAGCAGGTCTGTTTTTCTCCGCTTGTCTGGGTCCTCTGGCTTGGGGTCTCACACTGTGTGCCTCAGCCAGGGTGGACCCGGGGTTCCAGAGCTCCAAAGTTCCAAAAGGCAGGCTGTAAATGACGAGAGTGGCAGTGGGTCCCTACAGAGTATTCAGTCAGTAATGGAACTGGTGTCTCTGAGGGGCGGGCGCTCAGAGCCTTCCTGTGTGACCTACGGTGCCGGGTGCCAGGCCGGGGAGAGAGCTGGAGGGAGCAGGGATCCAAAACTTCCCCGCACGCTGCAATACCTGGCCTTAGGAAATGAGGTAAAGTTTGTTGCTAGGTGGGCAGGGCAATGGAAGTCTCTGCCTGGAGAATGGCAAGGCAGTTTAAGCAGATCTGTTTTTCTCCAGTTGTCTGGGTCCTCTGATTTGGGGTCTCATGCTGAGTGCCTCAGCCAGGGTGGACCCAGAGTTCCAGAGCTCCAAAGTTCCAAAGGGCAGGCTCTAGACAGCGAGAGTGGTGCTGGGACCCAACAGAGGACTTCAGCCAGAAATGGAACCAGCGTCTCTGAGGGGCGGGTGCCCAGAGCCTCCCTGTGTGACCGGCGGCTTGATGCCGGGTGCCCGGGCTGGAGACAATGCAGTCGGGGAGGGATCTGGAGGGGGCTGGGACCGGAGACTTCCACACACGAGTAGAACGGCAGCAGTGGGGGGAGGGGTGCAATATCTGGCCTTGCATGGGACTGAAGTTCCCGGGCCTGACCCCAGCGTGGTTGGTGGTGGGCTGGGGGATGGGGGTAGCGAAGTGGTAGCCTTTTTGGGAACTCACGTTCAGAGAATCTCACCAGTTCACCTATGCCGTCGCCATCTTGCCCCGTCTCATGATTATTGTTAATGGGATTGTGCTCATTTTGGTTTCTGTTCACTCGGTGTACAGAAATAAGACTGTCATCTACACATTTATTTTATACCCTGAGACTTTGCCAAAATTCTTTATCAGTGCAAAGAGGTTTTTGACAGATTCAGAGACTTTTTTTGTCCTTATATATCTTCCCAGCAACACTTAGCATAGTGCCAGATATAGAAATGTTACATAGTAACTGGTAATAATAAACTAGAAATAAATACTGAGTCACCCAAGACTCTTCTTTCTCTTCCTACCTCTTACTTCCTACTTTCAAGTAGTTCTATGTGTTCCATTTCTCTATGTCTACTATTCCATCCCTGAAACAGTCTTTCTCATTCAACTTCTAAAGCAGTAGTCTCTTGGGTACCTACTTTCTTCAATCTGTCCTTCAAAGTGAGACCAGAATTATCATCTAAAACCTATATTTAATATGGTCACTTTAAAAATGGCTATTTTCAAGATAAAGTGTACATTTCTTGTGATGGAGTCACAATGTCTTTTCAATTCTTTTAGCTTTACATTAAATATTTTCTTCCTCTTTCTCTACTAATTTCTCACACACCATACTTGCTGTCTGTCTGCTCTTCTCTAGAGTTTAACACAGATTTTATCTAGAGTAGGTGTTCAGTTGATTTCCTTTGAAAATATTTAACATGACCTACACATATATGCATCTATGTTGGAAGAATCTTTCACATTTTTCCTGAGAATTCCAGTGATGAAATCCATGGGTATGTCTCTTCATATTTTGTTATTAAAAGGAGCCAATAATTTGCTAATAGAACACACACACAACTATTATGCTTCATCTAACAGGTTAAAATTGCTTTAACATTTTAAAATTTCACTTTAACATTTTAAAATATTACTTTTGGAAATTTTGTTAGGAACACCTATACTAAAAGACAAAAGGATTGAATGAGAATCAGAATACTTCCTAAGTACATTCCTCACTACAAGAGTTTTGCCTATTTGGTTAATGCCCAGGGAAATTAGTTCATTATTATTATTTATTTATGAACAACTACCATTTTAAAGTGGCAAACTAAGAAAACATGAAAATATTTGAAATGGAAATTTAGTCTAAAAAACCTAAAATAATTCATAACAAAGAAACAAACATTTCTCTAAGACAAGCATTCAAAAAAATAAAAATTCTAGGTGTTTATTTGTTATATATTTTTTCCTGACTTCTACTAACAGTAATCATAGGAGCTTGTTCCTTCAAAAAAGAAAAGATAAGTGATTTGAAAACTTAATTTGTAGGTGTGTGTTAGCCACTATTAACTCCCATTTCTTCACATTTGAAATTTCGCTATATACTTTAAGCAAGATTATACTTGACTGAATATATCTACAACTGTTTTTATGAGTATTCTTCAAATTGCAAATTGCAGCAACCACAGAGAAACTTAAAAATGATGAAAAGGAAAGAAGACTCAAAAGAAAGAACAAAACCTAGAAGAAATGGGCAAATATATCAAGAGGTTGAACTACACCTGATTGGCACCCTGGAAAAAGAAAGGGAAATGGAGAACAACTTGAAGCAAGTATTCCAGAAAGTAATCCAAGAAAATTCCCCATCTCACCAAAGATGTGATCAGCCAAGCACAAGAGATACAGAAAACTACCACAAGACATCAAAGGAGAAGACCAACCCCTGTACACATAATAATTTGCCTACACAAAGTAGGCACATAGGAAAAAATTCTAAAAGCAGCAAGAGAGTAAGATCAGACTACCTAACAGGGAAAACCAAAATAGTAGCAGACCTATCGACAGAAACACTACAAGCAAGAAGGGATTGAAATCCAATATTCAAAGTCCTGAAAGATAAACAATTTGAACCAAGAATTTCCTACCCAGCCAAGCTCAACTTAAACAGTGATGGAGAATTAATATCCTTCCCAACATCCAATTCCTAAGAGATTATGCAACTTCCAGAACAGCTCTACAGGAGACACTTAAAAAGGTATTATGCACAGAAGAAAGAAGAAGATTGACCACACACTTCCCAAGAGAACAGTATAGCACAGAATCAGCAGAGAATACAGTGCAACTAGAAACTTGAAAACACACACATACATTAACCCCAAAGCCAAAAAACAAAACAAAACAAAACAAAAAACAAGCAAACAAAGAAAAATTTTCTAAGAACCTTATTACAGGGATAAGCAATCACATTTAAATAATCAGCCTGAATGTGAATGGACTAAAAGCATCACTGAAAAGACACAAAATGGCAGACTGGATAAGAAACCATGACCCAATTATTTGCTGCATCCAGGAGACTCATCTCATTTCAAGGGATGCACGCAGACTCAAAGTAAAAGGATAGAAAAAGAGTTTCCAGGCAAATGGATCACAAAACAAGGCAGGAGTTGCAATCTTAATATCAGACAAACAACCTTTCAGCTAGCAAAAATTTAAAAAGATGCAAAAGGACACTACATAATGATAAAATGTTCAATCCATCAACAAGAAATATTCATCCTAAACATGTATGAACTCAACACAGGAGCACCACATTTATAAAGCAACTACCAAGTAATCCAAAAAAAGATATTGGCTCTACCATTATTATAACAGGGGACAAGGAGATCCAGAACCTAAACTTGATACTCAACCAAATGGACTTGATAAATACCCACTCAATGATCACAGAATATACATTCTACTCATCATCACACGGAATGTACTCCAAGATTGAGCACATCCTTGGCCATAAATCAAGCATAAACTAATTCCATAAGGTTGAAATAGTGCCATACACCTTCTTAGATCACAGTGGAATAAAAATAAACATCAAGACCAACACAAATTCCCCAAAGGCCACAAAGACATGGGCACTAAGCAGCATGATGCTGAACAACTACTGGGTCAACACTGAAATAAAAACAGAAATTAAAAGATTCCTAGAAACAAATCAAAATGAAGAAACACCTTACCAAAACCTCTGGGATACCGTGAAATCAGTTCTAGAGGGAAATTAATATCTCTATGAGTCCACATCAAGAAAATGGAAAGATCAGAAATTGAGAGCCTAACAAATCACCTAAGGGAACTAGAAAGAGAAGACCACCAAAACTTTAGCAGAAGAATCCAAATCACCAAAATAAGAGCCCCAATATGGGACATAGAAGACAAGACTATCATAGAAAACATCAACAAAACAAAAAACTGTTTCTTTGAAAGAATTAAAAGATTGATGGATCCCTAGCTAGAATGACCAAAAAAAAAAAAAAAAAAAACCCAAAAAACAAAACAAAAAAAAAGAGGGAGGGAGGGAGAGAAAGAGAGAGAGAGAGAACTAAAATAAACACATTCAGAAATACAAAAAATCAAATCACAACTGACCTCAAAGAAATAGAAATGATTATCAGAGATTACTATGTACACATAAATAGAAACAAACTCAATAACCTAAATGAATTGGAGGGCTTTTTGACATCACACAACCTCCCCAGGTTGAAACAAGAAAACCTTGAGATACTAAATAGACCAATAACAAGCCAGGAAAATGACTTTGTTATATGAAAACTACCTACAAAAAAAAAAAAAAAAAGTCTTGGACAGGTTGACTTTCCAGCAGAATTCTACAAAACAAACAAGGAGGAGTGGATACCAATCCTATTGAAAATATTCCAGACAATTGAGAAAGCTTGAATTCTCCCCAAATCATTTTATGAAGCTAACTTCATACTGATACCCAAACTGGGTAAAGATTCAACAACAAAAAAAGAGAACTATAGGCCAATATCCCTTATGAACATAGATGCAGAAATCCTCAACAAGATTCTAGCAAATCAGGTCCAAAAGCACATCTCAAAATCATCCACCATGAACAAGAAGGCTTCATCTCCAGGACTCAGGACTGGTTCAACATTTGCATGACCATAAATGTAATTAAATACATCAACAGATACAAAAGCAAGACCACATGATTATATCAATAGATGCGGAAAAAGTTTTTGATAAAATCTAGCATCACTTCTTGATAAAATCCCTCAAACACCTCAGTATAGAAGAAACATACCACGAAATAGTCAGTGCCATCTATTATAAACCCACAGCTAACATATTGCTAAATGGACAGAAGTTGGAAACATTTCCCCTGAAAATTGGAACAAGACAAGGCCGCCCACTCTCACCCCTCTTGTTCAACATTGTGCTGGAAGTCTTAGCTAGGGCAATTAGACAAGAATTGGAAATCAGGGGTATCCAAATAGGAAAAGAGAAAGTCAAGTTATCCCTCTTTGCAGATGATATGATCCTATGTCTTGAAAATCCAAAAGAATCTGTCAAAATCCAACTTGCACTCATAAAGGACTTTGGCAAAGTCTCAGGGTACAAAATAAATGTGCAAAAGACAGTTTCATTCCTATATGTCAACAACAAGCAGGCAGAGACCCAAATTAAAAGCACAATCCCATTCACAATAGCTGCACCAAAAAAATGAAATACCTCGGCATTTTTCTAACCAGAAAAGTGAAAGACCTTTACAATGAGAACTACAAAACACTGCTCAAAGAAATCCAAGAAGACACAAACAAAAGGAAAAAATATTTCATGCTTATGGATAGGAAGAATCAACATTGTTAAAATGTCCATCATAGCAAAGGAAAGCTACAGGTTCAACCAACGTAATACCCTTAAATTACCAACATTATTTTTCTCAGACCTGCAAATGACAATACAGAAATTCATATGGAAACATAAATGACCACTAATAACCAAAAAAATCCTTAGTAAAACAAACAAAGCAGGTGGTATCACACTTCCAGACTTCAAACTTTACTATAAGGTTATAGTAATCAAAACAGCCTGATATTGGTACAAGAACAAGCATATAGACCAAGGGAAGAAGACAGAGATTCTGGAAGCAAAGCCTCAATTCCTCAACCAACTCATCTTTGACAAAGCCTCCACCAAGGAGAGAATACCACACTATTCAGCAAATAGTGTGGTAAAGACTGGCTGATCACATGCAGAAGATTGAAACAGGACCCCTACCTATCACCATACACAAAAATTAACTCTAAATGAATCAAAGACCCAAATGTAAAACCTCAAACTATAAGACTTTTAGAAAACACAGGAGACACCCTTATGGAAGTTGAAACTGGCAACCAACTCCTGATCAGAACCCTTATTGCCCATACCACAAGATATAAGATAGACAAGTGCGATCTCATCAAACTGACAAGCTTCTGCAAAGCAAAAGAAACCATCAATAGAGCAGAGACAGCCCACGGAATGGGTAAAAAATATTTACCAACTGTATGTCTGACAAAGGCTTAACATCTAGGATCTACAAGGATCTCAAACATGCTGAAAGGAAAAAAAACAAACAACCCCATTAAAAAGTGGACAAAAGACATGAATAGACACTTCTCAAAAGAAGATATATGGACCGCCAACAGACACGTGAAAAAGGGTTCAGCCTCACTAATCAACAGCAAAATGCAAATCAAAACCACTTTGATATACCTCCTAATCCCAGTAAGAATGTCCATCATTAATAAAACAAACAACAACAGACGCTTGCTAGGATGCAGAGAAAAAGGAACGGTTCTACACTGCTGGTGGGAATGCAAACTAGTGCAACCTTTTTGGAAGACTGTGTGGTGATTTCCAAAAGAACTAGAAATTGACCTTTCATATGACCCAGCAACTTCCCTATTGAGAATATACCTGGAGGAACACAAATCATTCCACAAAAAAGATACCTGCACACGTATGTTTGTTGCAGTTCTATTCACAATAGCAAAAACATGAAAACAACCATGCCACCCATCAAAGTTGGACTGATTTAAAAAAATGTGGTAGATATACACAATGGAATATAATGCAGCCATAAAGAATGACAAACATATGGGCTTTACAGCAATTTGGTTGGATTTAGAATCTCTCAGACTCAAAGAACAGAGCACCATATGTTCTCACTCATAAGCAGATCTTGAACAATTATCACAATACTATAAGAAAGGGATTGACAGTAGTGGTAAGCTGCCAGGGGAGGAGGGAGGAGGGAGGGGCACATATCATCAACAAGGGTACTTGCATAATCAACGTTTGTATACCTAACCCTGAATTGTACCCCACATCTTTAAAATAAAAAAAATATGAAAATGACTTGGGAAATTATTTTATAAAACTAAGTCTAACCACAAAGGTTCTTGATACAAGGGTGACTTTTATCTTTTTGAAATAGTAGCTCAAATATTGATTGCTGTATTCCAGAATTTTTCTGTCTACTTTATACTATGCATAAATGAGCATTTGGTGATGAGTTGGCTGACTTTTTGTGTAACACATTGTTTTATAACATCTATTCAAATTGAAATAGACTGAACAGTCACACTTTTGTTAACATTTGAATTTGATCAAAAAGGACATTAAACCATTTAGATTATGAATCAAATTAGACTTATAGTCTTGCTTTGTTCTCTTTTAGAAATCTAAAATGTGAGCTCTAAAACTTTTCTTTAGAAAGCATATTGGAGATTATAATCCACTTTGGAAGAACAGTATAAAATAAATACCCCCTCCAATACAACTGCTTTTCTATAAATATACATATCTGAAAGAGTATGCTCCTATTGTTCATAACTCGTTTGTTACTGAAAATACATTCTTCTCTGTTTCTGCAGGATAAGCTTGTCAGTTTAATAATACTTCTTTTCATTTTATAACTTAAACTATACAAATTCCTAAATAGTTTTCAAGGTATTGTCTATGTTTTCTATTTTTAATCTACATGAGGTAGGTATATATGTGGTGTTGCTATTTGTTATCAGTGCATTTTCTCATATTCCTTTTTATCTGTCCAGCTTTCCAGCAATGAAATATTTTAGTTTTGTCATTCATATCTAATAAGAATGACCCCACTGCAGAAAAGGTTAAGTTAATAAGTTTAAAATCAAACTCTAGATTTATAGAAGGTATTGCTAACAGGAACTCAGAGATTGCTGGGAACCTAAAATCATTTGCTCATTGGCCCACCTTGTAGCTTGTAGTAGACATTATTCAGATATAGTCTTCCAATAAAGCATACCACCTGATATTCAAGAGCTCATACAATCCCCTCCAACATTAAAAATGAGCAGTCTATGTGTATCACATAAAATGTAGTGGAAATAATTTTGAGAAATCTCCAAGCCTAGGTCATAATAAAGCTTGGTACTTCCCTATTGATCTCTTGCAACATACTCTCTGGGAGACACCAGCCACAATATAAGAATTGTCCACCTAGGGAACCTGCATAATGAACATTTGTTTACCTAACCCTGAATTGTACCCCACATATTTAAAATAAAAATTTATTTCAAAAAACTTTAAAAAAAGACCTAAATATGCTTGAAACTATTTATCATCATTTATTTGACAATGTCCCTTATGTTCTCTCTAGTAAAGTGTCTTATACAAACTAAAACAAACAAACAAAAAAACTTCATGAAGTAACAAAGTTCAAGCTAGCCATTGGAAAATCCATGGATAAAGAAAGGGATATACCCTGCCAATTCTCACCTCTTCCAAACATCCCAAATAAGATGTTAGCCATGTGAGCAAAAAAAAGCCACTTTGGACATGCAGTCCAGTTTGACTTTTGGATGACTCCAGTTTCAATTACTATCACACGGCAGCTGCATGAGAAACTCTAAACAAGAGTTACCCAGATGAATTCAGTAAACATGCAGAAATGTAAGAAAAATAGTTATATTAAGCCATTAAATTTCATCACTGTATTTTAATCAGCAACTAGATAGTTTTATGTTAAACCTGTAAAGGTAGTTTTCATTTATCCTTTCTCTGCCATAGGATCTGAAACTTTTCAAGCACAGTCCAGGGTAAAATAAGACCAAAAAAAAAAATAAAAAGTAAAACTTTAGCAAAAGGCCATAGGGAAAGGAATGTCTCATTAGAAAGCTCAAAAGAGAGCAAAATAGCATAAAAGGGCTGATTGGAGTTCATGTGGAAGAGGAATCCAAAGAGGGGAAGTACGTAAGAAGTCATCTCCAACATTTAGGTAGGCACAGCCACATAGGCAGCTTCTATAATTTAGAAAGAAGGTCAAACAAGCTGTTTAAGAAATAGGTGAGATTCTTCTGGAATTCCTCACTTTAGCTTGACTTCGTATTGTTTGCAAGAAATAACTTAAAGAAAATAACTATTGTATCAATCTGTAAAATTTTATGTTTGATCAAAAATCAAATTCTGCATGTCTGTAATTCTGGCTACTTGGAAGGCTGAGGCAAAAGGATAGCTGGAACCCAGCAGGTCGAGGCTGCGGTGACTGGGAGTGGCCACTGCACTCCAGTTTGGGCGACAGAGTGAGGCTTCAACTAAAAAAAAAAAATCAAATTCTTTTTCAGGAAAGAGCAATATTGTCCATTTCCCCCCTTATATTAATAGCAGAGTAAAGGAGCTAGGCAAAAACCAAGGAACCTTTCTGCAGCAAGACATATTTTCCTTGTGTCCATTTTAGACATATTTTCCTTGGGTCCATTTCCACATCCAATTCTCTAACCTCCTGGTAAAGTGGTCCCACCATAAATGCATTCTA
Organism: Carlito syrichta; assembly: GCF_000164805.1. Lineage (NCBI taxonomy): Eukaryota > Metazoa > Chordata > Mammalia > Primates > Tarsiidae > Carlito > Carlito syrichta. Next base: position 30,798 of record NW_007255387.1, on the reverse strand, counting down.
ATAATTGAATAATACATAAAATAAAACTATTTACCAGTTTAATCCAGTTTTATAGCTAGCTTTAGGAAAATAGTTCCAATAAGAAATTGAATTGCACAAAAGGTTTGAATTTTGGTTTTGTTTTACTTGAAAAAAGCACAATGCATTATTGTTCTATGGGATAACTGAGTGCATCCTTTAGGATAGAATTGCTTTCTACTTAATAAAAAAAATACTCAATTTTTACAGTTCATTTTTTTATTGATACATAATAATTGAACACATTTATGAGGGTCGTGTGATACTTTCATACATGCATACAATGTGTAATGATCAAATTCAAGTAATTGGCATATCTACCACCTCAAGCATTTATCATTTATTTGTGCTGAGAACATTCCAAATACTCTCGTCTAACTATTTTGAAAAATATAATAAACTATTGATAACTATAATCTTCCTACCATACTATTGAACACTAGAACATCTTTCTTTTTTTAACTTTTTAAAAATTTTATTTTAAAGATGTGGGGTACAATTTGGGTGGGGTTAGGCATACAATTTTAGGTATACAATTATCAACTATGCAGGTAATTATGTTGATGAGGCATGCCTTCCCTTCCCCAGGCAGATTCCCAATACCGCCCATCTTGCTTCCCTATACCCCTCCCAGCAGTTTCCTGCTATTGCCAATCCTTTTCTTATAGTATCCCTATAATTATCAAGGTCCACATATGAGTGAGAACATGTGAAAGTTCTTTGTTTCTGTGAAAGATCACTCAGTATTATGTACCCTAAGTCCATACAGGTTGCTGTGAAGTTCATGATTTTGTTCTTCTTTATGGCTGCAAAATATTCCATCGTGTATATAGATCACATTTTTTTTTACCCAGTCCTCTTTTGATCGGCAGCATGGTTGGTTCCATGTTCATGGTACTGTGAACAATGCTATGATAAACACACGTGTGCAGGTGTCTTTTTTATAGAGTGATTTGAGTTTTTCTGGGTATATTCCCAGTAGGGGGATTTGGGGGTCATTTGGAAGGTTGAGTTTTAGACCTTTAAGGAATCACCACATTGTCTTCCACAGAGGCTGTACTAGTTTATACTCATACCAACAGTGTAGAAGTGTTCCCTTTTCATTGCATTCTCTCCAGCACGTGTTGTTTTTTGAGTTACTGATAGCCATCCTGACTGGAGTTGGTATCTCCAAGTAGTTTTAATTTGCATTTCTTTGATGACTAGTGAGGCTGAGCATTTTTCAATTTATCTGTTGATTGTTCTTATGTCTTCTTTTCAGAACTATCTATTCATATCATTTGCCCACTCTGTAATGGGGCTTTTTTTTTCTTTCTGGCATGTTTGAGTTTCTTGTAGATCCTAGATGTTAGGTCTTTGTCAGACATACAGTTGTCAAATATTTTTTCCCATTCTGTGAACTGTCTCCCTGCTCTCTTGATAGTTTCTTTGGGTTTACAGAAGCTTGTCAGTTTGATGAGGTCCCACTTGTCTATCTTATCACTTATGGCATGGGCACTTTGGGATTTGATCAGGAATTGGTTGCCAGTTCTAATTTCCATAAGGGTGTCTCTTGAATTTTCTAAGGTTTTTATAGTATGGGGTTTTAAATTAAGTCTCTGATCCATTTAGAGTTGATTTTTGCATATGGTGATAGTCAGGGATCTTGTTTTAATATTCTGCATGTGTGCAGCCAGTTTTCCCACCCCAGCACCATTTGCTGAATAGGTTCTCCTCTTCCCAGTCATTGGTGGTGGAAACTTTGTCGAAGATGAGTTGGTTGAGAATTTGAAATTTTGTTTCTGGAATCTCTATCCTGTTCCATTGGACACTATGTCTATTCTTGTACCAATACTAGGCTGTTTTGATTACTGTCACTTTATAAAGTTTAAAGTCTGGGAGTGTGATACCTTCTGCTTTGTTTTTTTTTCTTCTGAGGATTGTTTTGGCAATTCATGGTTGTTTGTTTCCATATGAATTCCTGTGTTGTCATCTCCAGGTCTGAGAAGAATGAAGCAGGTAATTTAATAGGTTTTGCATTAAATCTATAGATTGCCTTAGATAGGATGAACATGTTAACAGTGTTGATTCTTCCAATCCATGAGCATGGAATATTATTCCATTTGTTTGTGTCATCTTTGATTTCTTTGAGCAGTGCTTTGTAGTTTTCATTGTCAAGGTATTTCACATCTCCGGTTAGGAAGATGCCAAGGTATTTTATTTTATTTTTCTGGCTATTGTGAATGGCATTGTTCTTTTTATTTGGGTTTCTGTTAGTTTATTGTTGGTGTATAGACATGCAACTATCTTTTGCATGTTTATTTTATACCCTGAGACTTTGCCAAAGTCCTTTATCAGTGTAAGGTTTTGTTGTTGTTGTTTGTTTTTTGGGTTTTTTTGACAGATTCTCTTGAGTTTTCGAGGTATAGAATCATGTTGTAATCAACAAGTGTGCCTGAATGAAGCATATTTGTATACCTAACCCTTAACTGTACCCCACAATATCATAATAAAAAATATTGATTATAAAAAAAAGAAAAAAAAAGAATCATGTTGTCTACAAAGAGTGATAACTTAACATCCTCTTTTCCTATTGGGATAACCCTGTTCTCCTTCTCTTGTCTGATTGCTCTAGCTAGGACTTTCAAACCTATGTTGAAACGGGGGAATGAGAGTGGTTATCCTTGTCTTGTTCCAGTTTTCAGGGGAAATGGTTCCAATTTTTGTTTGTTTAGCAGTATACTGACTATGGGTTTCTCATAGATGGTTCTTATTATTTTGAGGTATGTTCCATCTATACCTAGATGTTCGAGGGTTTTTGTCAAGAGGGGGAGCTGGATTTTATTAAATGCTTTTTCCACATCCAATGATATAATTGTGTGATTTTTGTTTTTACATCTGTTGATGTATTTAATTATGTTTATGGTCTTACGAATGCTGAATCACCCCTGAATCCCAGAGATGACCCCAACTGGTCATGGTGGATGACTTTTGAGATGTATTGATTAATCCTATTTGTTAGGATCTTTTTGAGAATTTTAGCATCAGGGTTCATCAAGAATATTGGCCTCTCTCTTTTTTGGCTCTTTACCTGGTTTGGGATCAATGTTATGTTAGCTTCATAAAATAAACTGGGGAGTGTTCCATCTTTCTCAATGACCTGGAATACTTTCAGTAGGATTGGTACCAGTTCTTTCTTGTAGGTTTTGTAGAATTCTGCTGGAAAGTAATCTGGTTCAAGATTTTTTTGTAGGTTGTGCTCTTATGACACAGTCAATTTCCTGGATTGTTATTAGTATATTTAGGGTCTCAATTTCTTCATTTCAACTTGGGGATGTTGTGTAATGTCAGAAAGTCCTCCATTTCCTTTAGATTTTCAAGTTTGTTTCCATATAAATGTACATAGTAGTCTTGGATAATCTTCTGCATTTTTTCAGTGTGAGTTGTGACTTGATCTTTTGCATTTCTGATTGTGTTTATTTGGGTTTTTTTCTCTTTCTCTTGTTCAATCTAGCTAGAGAATCACCAATCTTTATCCTTTCAAAGAATCAATTTTTATTTCATTGATTTTTTTGCATTATCTTTTTGTCTTCTGTGTCCCAAATTTGGGCTTTTATTTTGGTGATCTGGATTCTTCTGCTGAAGTTAGGGTTATGGTGGTCTTGCTTTTACAGCTTTCTTAGGTGATTTCTTAGGCTGTTAACTTGTGATCTTTCCATTTTCTTCATGCATGATTGTAGAGATATGAAATCCTATCCCCTCTTAGTTTTTATGGCAACCCAGAAGTTTTGGTAAGATGTCTCTTAATATTCGTTTGTTTCCAGATATCTTTTAATCTCTGTTTTGATTTTCATGTTGACCCAGGAGTTGCTTAGCATCATGCTATTTAATGTTCATGTCTTTATAGATTTTGGGGAACTTTGCTGGTGTTGATATTTATTTTTATTACACTGTGGTCCGAGAAGGTGCCTGGCAGGATTTAAATCTTGTGAAATTTGTTTTTGTTTGATTTATGTCTGAGGATGTTATCAATCTTAAAGTATATTCATTGTGGTAATGAGTAGAATGTATATTCCATTGTTGTTGGGTGGGGTGTTTTGTAGATATCAATTAAGTCCATTTGGTTAAGCATCATGTTGAGGCTCTGGATATTCTTGTTGATTTTTTTTGTTTTGCTGATCTGTTTAGGTTTGTGAATGGATTACTAAGTTCCCAGCTATGATAGCAAAAGAGTTTATATTTTCTACTAGTTTACTTAGAAACTGCTTATGAAAGTTATTGCTCCTATGTTGATTTTCATATAGGTTTAGGATGAATATTTCTAAAAATATTTCTTAAAAAAAGTTTATTATTATTATTTTTATTATTATGCAGTGACCTTCCATATCTTTTTAATTTTTGAAGTGTATTTTATCTGATATTAAGATTGCAACGCCAGCTTTCTTTTCTGTTCTATTCTCCTAAAATTTTGTTTATCATCCTCTGACTTCAAGTCTGTGAGTGTTCTTTCTGGTGGGGTGAGTCTCCTGGAGACAATATATTGTTGCCTCATGATATTTTATCTATTTTGCCATTCTGTGTTTTTTCAGTGGTGCATTTAGTCCATTCACATTCAGGCTAATTTTTGAAATGTGAGAGTTTATCCTTTTCATGAGTTTTTTATAGAGTTTGTTATTGTTGCTGTTTGTTTGTTTTCTTTCTTTTGATTTTTGGGTTGATTCATGTGTGTTTTCAATCTTTTTCTGCATTCTTGTAAAGGGCGTTGTTGTACTATTTTTTCTTTCTTCTGTGTTCAATACTTTCTTAAGTGTTTCATTTAGAACTGATCTGGAGGCAGCAGAAGCTCTTAGGGATTGCATGTCTGGGGAAAATTTTAATTCTTTATCACTGATAAAGCTTAGCTTAGCTGCATAGGCAATTTTTGGTTGAAATTGTTTATCTTTGAAAACTTTGAAGATTAGGCTTCAAGCTCTCCTAGGTTGAAGTGTTTCTGTGGATAAGTCTGCTATTCCAATTGGTCTTCCCTTGTAGGTAGTCTGACCTTTTTCTCCTGCTGTCTTTAGAATTTTTTCCTTTATACCTTCTTTGTATAGGTGCATTACTATGTGCCTAGGAGTTGGTCTATTCATTTGTCATCCAGCAAGAGTTCTCTGAATCTCTTGTGTTTGAATGTTCTAGTCACTGTGAGATGAGGGAAGTTTTCTTGGATAATTTCATAAAATGTTTGTTCCACAGTGGTCTCTGTCTCTCTTTCTGCCTCAGGAAGTTCAATTAATCTTAGATTCGACCTCTTGAAATAATTGCTCATCGCTTGAAGGTTTTGCTCTTTTGTTGTTGTTGTTGTTGTTTTGTTTTGTTTTTGTTTTTTTTGAGTTGGAGTCTCACTCTGTTGCCCAGACTTGAGTGCAGTGGCCGCTTCCAGCCACCGCAGCCTTGACCTGCTGGGCTCTGGCAATCCTTCCGCCTCAGCCTGCCAAGTAGCCGGAATTACAGGCATGAGCTACCATGCCTGGCTGAATTTTTGATTTATTGTAGAGATGAGGTCTTGCTGCCCAGGTGGGTCTCGAACCCATGGGCTCAGGCTATCCACTCTCCTCAGCCTCCCAAAGGCGCAGGATTACAGGCTGAGCCACTGAGCCTGGCTGGTTTTGCTCTTTTAAAGCTTCTTTTCTGTGTTGTTGAGAGTTTGGGTTAGTTCCATATTTTGTTCCCCAAGCTCTGAGATTCTTTCTTCTGCTTGATTAACTCTGCTTTCCATGGATATTAGTTTGCTATTTATTTCATTCACTGTATTCTTTATGGCTGTTATCTCAGTTATCAACTCCTTCATTCTTTTCTCTTGTCTCTCCTTGATTCTATTTATTCTCTCTATTAATGTATTGTTATCTGAGTTTGTGGTTTGAGACCAGTCATTCTGGGGGCTCTTCATTTTTTGCATTCTGAAGTCTGTAGGCTCAGTGTCTGTCCTCCCATGGGTCTGTATGAGACTGATATTCTTCTTTTGGTTTTTTTGTCATTTGTGCAGATTTTCCTCCCCTTCCCCCCCCCTTTTCTCTCTTCTTTAATTCTGTTGTTTAGGCATGGGGGGTAGCTTTTACTTCCATTTTCTCAATCTCCAATTCTTCCATTTGTGGATCCTCTGGTTTTGTTCAATTCTGAAGCTAGATTCTGGGTGGGGGGGGCTTTTTGCACTTTTTAGATTTAATTGAGGGGGGCTGTGATTCAGAAGCTATCTGCAGATTCCAGTATCTGCTGACAAGTGTTTGGGCCCCCTGGAACCTGCTTCCCACTGCCTTACAATCTGTCCATGAGGTGGAGATATAGGTTTGTTCCCTGAAAGCAAAATGAGGTAAGAAAAAGGAAAGAATGGAAAAAGGAAGGAGGAGGGCAAAAGGAAGGTAGAGAGAGAGAAGTATAAGATGAAAAACAGGCAAGCATACGAAGTAACAAATGAAAAGGTTCATAAGGACAGAAAAGATTTTTGTAAAAAAACCTAAAACATACCCACAATCTTGCAAATACCAAAATCCACAAAACCTCCCACTTGTGTACTCCCCATCAAAAATACCAGTACACAGAGAGAAAGTCTAAAAAAAGCAATAAAATAATAGAAACAAAGCAAGTATGAAAACATAATCAAAAACCAAAAGAGAGAAATAAACTAAAGCAAAACCAACCAAACAAACAAACAAAAAACAAGCAAACAGACAGACAAATCAAAAAAGCAAACCTGCTCTGAAGTCGTTATGTAAGTCCAACTTCCTTTCAGTTTTGCTCTCCAGTCCCTCCCTTCTGCTCTCAGTGCAGCCTGATAGGTCTGCTGTCTGCATGGGTTATATGTCCTGTGACTACTATGGAGAAGGGTAGATCAGATCTGGACTCACCCAGTTTGCTGCCTCTCAAGTCTCCCATTCAGATCTGATGTGTCTGTGTCTAATCCAGTGTGGAGGAAGGTCATTTGTCTTTCTGAGTTTGATGAAATTACCTCTAGGTCCCAAGTTGGAGACTGGGAGGATCTGGGCAGGGCAATACAGGTCTCTGCCTGGGCTTGGGACTGAGAAAATGGTTATTGTTATGGTTGACATTTTCTCATTGGTGGTGGGGCTACTCTCCAGTTCTCCTTGATCTTCTCTCTCCATGGATCTGGGGCTCCAACTGTCTTGCTGCTGCAGGTGATGGTGTGGGCTAGGCACCAGGTAATGTGAGTCAGCTGTATTCAGCAGGCTTTTTTCAGGAGAGTACTGAGAGCAGCAGACAATCCTGTTCACTTTAATCTCAGGATGGTAGGGGGTTGCAGTCACCTCCAGAGGAGAGTCCTGGACGCATTAACCCAAGTTTCCCTTCAGTCAGACTTTCACTCATACACCAGCATGCACCCACTCACTCAGGGAGTCTTCATGGACACTCGCTTTTGCAGAGACTCTCACAGTCAGAACTTATTCCTTATATCTAACTGTATGTTTGTACTCACTTACCAACTTTTTTATTGTCCTCTTCCTGCTACCATCTGATAACAACTATTCTATCTACCTCCATGTTTTTAAAAATTTAGATAGGATATAGATTATAAAAAATTATATTAACTGAAAAAATAAAAATGGTTTCCCAAACAAGATTATCATGTAGAAAACTAGTTTTAAATGAATAACATTAAACTACATAATTAGGAAAAGTGCAAAAACAAAAACAAAACACAAGCTCCATAATTTGACCTCTGATTCTAAATAAGATGTTTGCAGTGGAAGGCCAATATTCCCATCACAACAACTAGAAAAAGCTTGATGAATTACAAATCATGTTATAAAAGGAATACAAGATGTGAATGCAAGACTGAGTAAGTGAACTAAAATATAAGATACAGGAGCCACTTGGTAAGATGAATTGATGATCTCCAGCTATTACTTCACTGGGAGTATGGTTAATCAGAAAACATCAGCATTTCCCAGTTTCAAACTACTTCAAGCAAATTGCTCCTACTAGGGAAAATTAAAATCAGTAAAGTTTTCAATGGTTTTTTACAGTCAGGTAATATGACAAATTAGAGAATTAAAGAAACTGGAACACATAGCCAGGTTTAAACATGAGGCATTTTCTTAATTGTTCTGCAGTTCAGAAGGCTTGGAAGCTAGGAAGAAAGTTTCTAAAGGGCAAAAGAAAAATTTCCCAATTTTGTTGGGCTTAAAAATCGAAGACTTCCTTTCAATTACACTGCAACTGTCTTGCTTAAGACATTTGCCAGATGTTAAATCAATCACAGGTAAAAGACTAGCAAATTATGCTAGAACATTTAAAAGTCATAACTGTGATCTCTAAAGGATCCACGAGACCGAGACACATCAAGATTCCAATTGGAGGTTTTTCTAGCTCACTTTATCTGCCTAACATAGAAAAGGAAGAATCTTTCCTGGTGGAAAAATTCAAAAAAAATAAAAAAACATATGAAGCTTCTATAGTTTTGTCCACATTATATCCAACATAGAAGAAAAAGAGGCAGAAAAACATGGCAGAGAAGCAAGATAAAAGGTAAACAATAGACACAGATACACACATGATCCAGATACTAGAGTGACAAAAAAACATTAAAGTAACTATAATGTATATGTAAAAATTTTAAAATTATTCACAAGATAGGTGAAAAATAGAGACATTCAACAAAATTTTGAATCTCAAAGAAAAAACTGAGTGAACATTCTGGAATTAAAGCGTATAATATCTAAAAGTAGAAACTCAGTTATGAGTTTAAGAATAGACTAGAGCCGGGCTCGGTGGCTCAGCCTGTAATCCCGCGCCTTTGGGAGGCTGAGGTGAGTGAATTGCCTGAGCCCGCGGGTTCGAGACCCGCCTGGGCAGTGAGACCTCATCTCTACAATAAATCAAAAAAAAAATCAGCTGGGTGTGGTGGCGCATGCCTGTAATTCCGGCTACTCGGAAGGCTGAGGCGGAAGGATCGCTGGAGCCCAGCAGGCCGAGGCTGCGGTGGCCGGGAGCGGCCACTGCACTCCAGTCTGGACGACAGAGTGAGACTCCAACTCAAAAAAAAAAAAAAGAATAGACTAGACAGCAGAACACAGGATTAATAACTTGAACAAAGTAAACAGAAAATGTACTCAAACAGTAACACAGAGAGAACAAGTAATAGGTGGAGAAGGAAAAAGAACAAAGCCTAATAGCCAAGTGGAACATGCTATTACATACATATAATTAAAATCCTAAAAAAAAAAGAAGAAAAGAAATATCAAGAATAGTCAAAGAGATAGTCGCCAATAACTTTTCCAAACAAACAAACAATATCCTAGAGTCATAATGCTTAATAAACCCTAAGAAAGATAAACACAAAGAAAGCCACACATGGTCAAGTCATTGTAAAACTACTTCAAAAACCAAAGACAAAAAACTTCAAAGCATTCAGAATAAACATAATAATAATAGGCCAAGGGATGACTGCCAGTAACTTTTCCAAACTACAAACGATGGAAGGTAGAAGGTAATCCCCCCACAAACAAAACAAAACAAAATAAAAAGTTACATATTTAAAAAGTCAAAAGATAATAATTGGCAACTTTGAATTCTTTACTCAGTGAAAATATCCATCAGGAAGCAATATTAGAAATAATATAGGGTCATTCCAGTACAAAAATATTAAAATTTGATTTTTAGCTCAGTTTCATCTCTCCAAAGTATATAAATCAGATCTAAAATAAAATTTAAAAGGACATATGATGGAAAACTTTGAAACTTTACTCTCATTTTCTAATAAAACAAGTATTGATATAAAATTCTAGAAAACACCCTTTAAAATCTCAACCTAAATAATATATGAAATGTTTTACTCAGCACTGGAAATAATTCACTTTTTAAAACATGCACATAGGACATTTACCCAAAATTGACTACACACTATGCCTTAAGAAAAGCATCAACAAGGATGAAAATGTTTCAATTGTTCAGCATGTATTTTATGACCACAGTGGAATTAATCTAAAAATGAACATCAATGAATCACTAGAAGAGCTTCAAATAACTGAAAATTAAACAACAGACTTCTCCGGTATCCATGCATCAAATAGGAATCAAAATTAAACTATGAAATATTGTAAAACAAATGATAATGAATACACAACATATTAAAACTTGGGAGAAGCAGCTAAAGCTCTTTGAAAATACTTTTAAGGCATTAAAAGTTTATAATTTAATGTGCATATTTGCAAATACAAAATGACTGTGAGATAATGATTTAAACTTCTAGCAATGGAAACTAGAAAAGCAAAAGCAAAACAAACTTAAGAAATATAGTTGAAAAAAATAAATCAATAAGGACAGAAGTCAATGAAATAGGAAAAGAAAGTAAAATAGAGAAAAATATGCAAATATGCCAGTTAATTCTTTGAAAAGGTTAATAAAAATTGACAATCTAGTGTGACTAATAAAAAAAGAGAAAATAACAAATATTTCCTATATCAGAAATGCAAACATAAACAACATTATAGAATTTTTAGATATCAGAAAAATAGAAAGTTATTATACACAACATTATGCCAATAACTAACAATTGGGGTTAAATACATTCCTCAAATATGCAACCTACAAAAACTAACAGGAAAAAAATATGAACAGTCAGATATCTATAAAATAAATTATATTCCATAGGAGAAAATCTTCCCACAAAGAATATCTCAGGCCTAGATGACTTTGCTGACAAATTTTTCTAAATAGTTAATGAAAAAGATAACAGGACTATGGAAAACCTTTCCAGAGAATCAAAAATAGGGAATTCTTCATAGTTTTTATTTAATTAAGTGTAGTGCAAATTTGATCCCAAAACATGACAAGGAGAATTATAAGAAAGAAAGTTCCACACCAATCTCTATCATGTAAATAGATGTAAAAATCCTTAATAAAGTTTTAGCAACTTGAATATAGTGATATAGTAAAAGAATAATGCATCACAACCTAAGTTAGTCCAAAGTAGTCATGACAAGTTTGATGCGTAATAATCAGTTAATAATCACATGTTCAAACAGTAGGCAAAAGTTATGTGATCATACTAATAGAAACAAAACATATGATTAACTCAATAAATTTAAAAAATCATTTGGAGATTTCAGTATCAACTTATTATATTTTTTAAAACTTTCAGTAAACATAGAATTGGATGAAACTTGTTCTGAAAAATAATATCAATAAAGAATTCACAGAAATCCTGTGCCCTGAGATCAAGAACATTATGTAGATGTAGAGGAAGTTGGGGGAGAAATGAACATGAAAGGGTGAGAAGGAGAAGATGTTAGATAAAAACTTGTATTTCTTTCCTTTCCTGTTTTCATGATCTATTTCCATTACTATTCTCATCATAAAACACATTTGTGCTCTGTTCGTAATTAGTCACTGAATACTCTGGGAAGTTGTTTACTCAAGCATTAATAACTCAAATATGTTCAAAGCTATATGATTTCACTAATCACAAGTAATTCTAAACTGACTCTCTGTGTCAGTATCGAAGAGATAATAGATAGCAATGGAGACTGATAAAGTCAGTTGTTGACATAAGGAAATACAGACCAGCTAATGAAGTTGAAAATCTAGATTTTCGTTTGTAATTTTGACAAGTAATTCTAAATTGCTAAAACAGTATATAAACCACACTTAATATATCCTGTGAACAGGTTTGGCTTATCAACCACCAGTTTGTGATCTCTGCATTAGAAGATAAGTGACAGCACTTCACCCTAGCTGGAATATCCACAGTAGATATGAAGAAGGGGGTGGCAAATTTAGAATGCAGCAAATAGGCAGTGAATGGATATAATATTAGGTTGTGTATGCTTTATATTTTTTAGCAGTATTCCTCAACATTAGCCACACGTTAGAATCACCTGGCAAACACTTCAAAATATAGATGCCCTAAGCTCAATATTTTGTCTGGAGTGAATTCTGAGCATAGGGAGTTTTTAAAGGGCCCCAGGGATTTTTTTCATGCATCCAGACTTAAAAACTGATGTGCTAGAAAAAATGATATTATATTTTTAATGAAATATCTTCTTTGTAGGATATTTTCTACTCTTTATGTTTATTATACATTTTCCACAAAGATATAAATAGTTCTCATCAAAACTAAAATTAACTCTGTGATTGAGTAAAAAATTATATAAGCAAATAATGTAGATTAAAAATAATTATATATTGTTAATATTATTGCAATTATTTAAAAAAATAAAACATAATTTTCCTAACAGTGGGCTTCTTAATTGTTAACAGATATATCTCAGTCATATTTCAAAATTTTATGCAACTTTAGAGAGGTTTCATGAAGTCTCTGTCTCAAATGCTTTCACGCAGCCTCCCTTACAAATATCAGTGATAATATGTTTGACTTTACTGAGAATCAGATACCAGAATATTAATTTCATCACCAATCTCGTCTTTCATTTTGTTAATATTCTTTTTACCTCAGATATTATTTTTAATTCACAAGGCTAATTCTGCCAAAATTATTTGAAGCATAAAACAGCAGGGAATCACTACAGTAAAATGTACTTAATTCAGTACTATTAATCTAAATTTCTTGTCATTATAAATTCAATTTTTAAGACGAGAAAAGAAGATATTAGGCAAATAAATATTGGGAGCAAAATACTGATGCTTTTGAGAACCTGAATCTCCAGACATTTCAAGAGCAGCAATTTTATAAAACCTGAATTTTAAAGTTGAAATACATATAACAGATCTTTGCATATAACTCGTCATTTACAGTTGTGAGAACGACATAGAGTGAGATTAAAAATAATTCGTTTAAAGTCACAGAAAAAGCCGGGCTCGGTGGCTCAGCCTGTAATCCTGTGCCTTTGGGAGGCTGAGGTGAGTGGATTGCCTGAGCCCGTGGTTTCGAGACCCGCCTGGGCAGCAAGACCTCATCTCTACAATAAATCAAAAAATCAGCCGGGCGTGGTAGCTCATGCCTGTAATTCCGGCTACTTGGAAGGCTGAGGCGGAAGGATCGCCGGAGCCCAGCAGGTCGAGGCTGCGGTGGCCGGGAGCAGCCACTGCACTCCAGTCTGGGCGACAGAGTGAGACACCAACTCAAAACAAACAAACAAACCAAAAAAAACAAATAAAGTCACAGAAAAAGTAAAAGAAGTTAAACATCATCCTAGATATCCTGCCTCCATGTTTCTTCTACCTGTATTTTATGTGTTCATTGTATAGTATTCTATAATATGCCTTATCCAATATATTTTCCCTCATAAAATGCAAATAATTTAATCCATCTCCACATACTTAAATGTATAAGTGTATTTTTAAAATATTTTTGAAATAACATTTCCACTAATTCTTATAATTGTTTTGTAAATTAATCAATACTTGCTAGATTTTAGTTTAAAATAAATTGGGATAGCTCAACATACCAATATTTTAAAAGAAATGTATTTTATGTAGTATATTTTGTGTAGATTTTTCATTTCTTTTTATATGCTATATTTTATATACAGAGCTCCAAAATACATGTGAATTGCAGTGAACTTTCTAGGTATTTCTTTTGTTATTGTTAGTTGTCATAAAATTTCTAAACGCATTAACAATAGAAAATAATTCTCTGTCATCCTGCAATTCTAACAATTCTTTGTAAATAGTAAGTATGCGCGAAAAGCACTACAAAAAAATGGTACTTTTCCAAAATCTTACTGACATTGTATTACTTTGCTAGTGCTTAAACAACAGACCTTTATTTTCTCAAAGTTCTGGAGGCTGGAAGTCCAATATCAAGGTGTTAGCAAGGTAGGCTCTTCTGAAGCCTCTCTCCTTGGCTTGCAGATGACCATCTTCTCCCTGTGCCTTCACAAGATCTTTCCTCTGTGTCTTAATCTCTTTTTATAAGGACATCTGTCACAATGAATTAGGGTTCATTCACATGACCTCATCTTACATTAATTACCTCTTAAGGGCCCTATATACAAATATATTCACATTCTGAGATTCTGGAAGTTAGAGTTTCAACACATGCACTTTAGGGAAACACAATTCGGCCCATAACAAACAGCTTCCTGAATTTTGTAAACATCTGTTTCAAAAACTATTATCTGAAAATGACACCAGAATTCCCAAAAGGGTGACAGTTAGAAAGGGGCCTGCATTTTTTAAAAATGATCTACTACGAACCAAACATTTACCTTTTATAATAATATCAATTTTTCATAGCACTAGTTCCACTGGAGTTTATGTTGCAGCCTGTCAATTGAGGTTATATTGTTAGCATTAGGTTTTTATGCTGAGAATTTAATACATTTTTGAGATCCCTCTGAATTAAAATATAAGATGTGTCCATTCAAATTGCTGTTTTTCTCTCATCTATATTAATCTTGAAAGTGTTTCACCGGTATTTATTTTGTAATCACCAGCATACACTTGTACCATCTTACAACTCTTATCCTTCAAATCTTGGTTTCTAAATTTCTTCTTTAAATAAGTTTTTCTTGGCTCTCATTTGATACAACCATAACTCATGACTCAAATAATGTAGTACCCTACATTCTCTTTTTCAGCGTTTATGGTAATTAATTAGAGATGTATTTATTCTTTTACTATCTATGTCCTCTCTAGGCGATTAAACTTCATGAGAACAAATATCTTTTATTATCCATTCCATGCCCCATACCTGGCACATAGTAGAAGTCAGCAAATGTTTTTTAGTAAAGTATGAAAGCTGCAAAGAAGAAAGTTAAAATCACACCTTGAGAAGATGCAGAGCTCTTTTTAAAAATTAAAAAAAAAAAAGTGATTGACATGCATGTAGGTTCTGTTCTCTTTGCATGAGAGCTGGGTGAGGAAAACTATGTGGGCAAAATCAATTTACTATCCAGTGTGCCCAAAACTTACTTAGTTATAAGAATTATATGAGACTTTTAATTAATGTACTCTTTTCAGTCCCCTCTTTTGGGTATTTAGATACAGCTGTTATCAGGTAGGACTAGGAAATTTGCATTTTAACCAACTAAGTAAAGTTTTTTTCATTAGGAAATTTTAAGCATACATGAAACAAAACTTCAAGTTCAGAAGCAATTTTGAGATAAAGATTTATAAAAATAAAAACTGGGTTACTGCATGTTTAGTCAGATTCCTTAAACTTGCACATAACTAAGCCAATACAATTTTGAAAACTAAGTTATTCAATAGTGTGAATGATTATGGATTGCTAGAGATAAGAACAAGCGTTACATTGAGCTATACCAAATTGGTATAAATATTGATTATATCTTGAAAAAAGAAAAGATGAGGAATTTTCCAGTCTTCTTAAGAATCTGCAATAATTTGATTTTCAGGAATCTGTTTCTCAATATTAAGACAGACATTACTTTGAATTATCAGTCAACATTTACCTAACATCAGATAGTTCATAGGTACACTCATAGGTGTTCATTTTTATTTTATTTTATATTTGTAATTTTAACATATGTTTTGATTATTACTTGTATACATTTTATTTATTTAATTTTATTTGAGTCTTGAGGTACAAGATTCACTACATAAGTAAGTTGCACGCAAGTGAAGTTTGGGAGGCTTCTAGCTGGCCCTCTCTCCCTTTAATAGTGGCCACTGTGTTGCCACGTGCCTCTCTCCCCCTTCCCTAAGCAATGTTCAGCATTGGCCAATCCAACCCTTGTGCTCATGTGACCAGTGATCAGGGTCCTCTTTTGAGTGAGAACATGTGACATTCTGTTATTTTTTTCTGTGATAGTTCACTTCGTATGATGGTCTCTAGCTGTACCCATGCTGCTGCAAAAGCCATGATTTTGTTCTTCATTACGGTTGTATAATATTTCATCACATATATGTGCCACTTTTTATTTATCCATGCTTTTGCTATTATAAATAGTGCTTCAGTTAATATACAAGTGTAGGTCTCTTTTTGGTAGAGTGATTTATGTTCCTCTGGGTATAGTCTCAGAAGAAGGATTGCCGGATCATATGGAAGGTCAATTTTTAGTTCTCTAAAAACTCGCCATATAGCTTTCCACAAATGTTGAACTGGTTTAATTCCCAACAATAACACAGAAACATTCGCTTTTCTCTACAGTCATGTCAGCACCTTTTTTTTTCCTTATTGATAATAGCAATACATACTGATGTTAGGCGGTATTTCATTGTAGTTTCAATCTGCATTTCTCTGATGATTACCTCAAACCATAAGAATCTTAGAAGAAAACAGGGAACACACTTCTGGACATAAGAGTAGGCAATGGATTCAAGGCCAAGTCCTCAAAGGCAAATGCAACAAAAGCTAAGATTCACAGGTGGGATCTTATCAAACTGAAAAGCTTCTTCACAGCAAAATAAAACAGAGAGAGAGTAAAGAGACAATGTAACAAACTTTAGGAGGGAAAAGGCAACAAATCTTATTTTCAGAGATGTCAAATTATATTATTTAAATGTTCAGTTTTCTTTTTTTTAATTTTTATTTTAAAAATGTGGAGTACAATTCAGGGTTAGGTCTACAAATATTCATTGTGCAGGTACCATTTTTGATGAGGTGAGTCCTGCCTTCTCCAGGCAGATTTCTACTACTGTCAATCCCACCTCCCCACTCCTCTCCCTCCTGCAGTTTCCCAATACTGTCAATCCTTTTCCTATAGTATTATGGTAGTTATTCAAGATCCACTTATGTGTGAGAACATGTGATACTCAGTTCTTTGTTTCTGTGCAAGATCACTCAGTATTATAGATTCTAATTCTATACAGATTGCTGCTAAGTTCATGATTTTGTTCTTCTTTATGACTGCTAGGTACCCACTGTGTATATGTATCACATTTTTTTAATCCAGTCCTCTTTTAATGGGTAGCACTGTTGGTTCCATATTCTTGCTATTGTGGACAACGCTGTGATAAATATATATGTGCAGGTATCTTTTTTGTAGAGTGATTTGAATTCTTCCAGATATATTTCCAGTAAGGGGACTGTGGGATCATATGGAAGGTTAATTTTTAGAAATTTTAGGAATCACCACACTGTTTTCCACAAAGGCTGTACTAGTTTACACTCCTACCAACAGTGTAGAAGTGTTCCCTTTTCACCACATCCTCTCCAGCAAATGTTATTTTTTGAGTTACTGATGATGGCCATTCTGACTGGAGTAGGTGGTATCTCAGTGTAGTTTTTGTTTTGTTTTTTGAGTTGGAGTCTCACTGTCACCCAGACTGGAGTGCAGTGACCGCTCCCCGCCACCGCAGCCTCGACCTGCTGGGCTCCGGCGATCCTTCCGCCTCAGCCTTCCAAGTAACTGGAACTACAGGCACGCGCTACCATGCCCGGCTCATTTTTTGATTTATTGTAGAGATGAGGTCTCGCCTGCCCAGGCAGGTCTCGAACCCGCGAGCTCAGGCAATCCACTCACCTCAGCCTCCCAAAGGCATGGAATTACAGACCGAGCCACTGAGACCGGCTTCAGTGTCATTTTAATTTGCATTTTCTTGATGATTAATGAGGTTGAAGATTTTTTTATGTATCTGTTGGCTGCTCGTACATCTTCTTTTGAGAACTGTCTATTCATTTCTTTTGCCCACTTTGTAATGGGGCTGCTTGTATTTTTCTTTTCAACACATTTCAGTTCCTTGTAGATCCTAGATGTTAGGCCTTTGTCAAACATGGAGCTGGCAAATACTTTTTTCCAAGTCTGTGAGCTGTCTCCCTGCTGTCTTGATGGTTTCTTTGGCTTGACAGAAGCTTGTCAGTTTGATGAGATCCCATGTATCTATCTTATCTCTTATGACTTGGGCACTTCTGGCTTTAATCAGGAATTGGTTGCCAGTTCCAACTTTCATAAGAGTGTCTCCTGCATTTTTCTAAGATTCTTATGGTTTGAGGTTTTAAGTTTAGGTCTCTGATCCATTTAGAGTTTATTTTTGTATATGAGGAAAGTTAGGGGTACTGTTTCAATCTTCTGCATGTGGTCAGTCAGTTTTCCCAGCACCTTTTACTGAATAGATTCTCGTCACCCCAGTGGTTGGTCATGGAGGCTTTGTCCAAGATGAGTTGGTTGAGAAATTAAGATTTTGCTTCTGGAATCTCAATTCTATTCCATTGGTCTATATGCCTGTTCTTGTACCAATGCCAGGCTGTTTTGATTATTGTAGCCTTATAATAGAGTTTAATGTCTGGGAGTGGGATACCTCCTGCTTTTCTTGTTGTTTTTGTTTGTTTGTTTGTTTGTTTGTTTTTTGCTGAGGATTGTTTTGGCTATTCTTGGTCATTTATATTTCTATATGAAATCCTGTATTGTTGTTTCTGGATCTGAGAGGAATGTTGCTGGAAATTTGATGGATATTACATTAAATTTGTAGATTGCCTTAGGTAGAATGGACATCTTAACAATGTTGTTTCTTCCAATACATGACCATGGAATATATTTCCATTTGCCTGTGTCATCGTTGATTTCTTTGAGCAGTGTTTTCCAGTTTTCATTGTAAAGGTCTTTCACATCTCTGGTTAGGAAGATGCCAAGGTTATTTCATTTTTCTTGTGGCTATTGTGAATGAAATTGTGCTTTTTATTTGGGTTTCTGTTTATTGTTGGTGTATAGAAATGTGTTGTCTTTTTCACATTTATTCTATACTCAGACTTTGCCAAAGTTCGTTGTCAGTGCAAGGAGGTTTTTGAAAGATTCTCTTGGGTTTTCAAGGTATACTAGCATGTCATCTGCAAAGAGAGATAATTTAACTTCCTCTTTTCCTATTTGGATTCCCCTGAACACCTTCTCTTTTCTGATCACTCTAGCTAGGACTTCCAAAACTATGTTGAACAGGAGGAGTGAGTGTGAGCATCCTTGTTTTGTTCCAGTTTTCAGGGGAAGTGATTCCAATTTCTGTCTGTTTAGTAGTATGCTGGCTGTAGATGACTCTTGCTATTATGAGGTATGTTTCATCTATGCCTCAAATTTTGAGGGTTTTTGGCAAGAAGGGGTGCTGAATTTTATCAAAAGTTTTTTCTGCATCTAATGATATAATCATGTGGTTTTTGTTTTTGCATCTGTTGATGTATCTAATTACATCTATGGTATTATGAATGTTGAACCAGCCTTACATCCTGGGAATGAAGTCTACTTGGTCGTGGTGGATGATTTTTGATAAGTGTTGTTGAACCCAGTTTGCTAGGATAGTGTTGAGAATTTTAGAATCTATGTTCGTCAAGGATACTGAGCTATAGTTATCTTTCTTTGTTGGATCTTTACCTGGCTTGGGTATCAATGTGATATTAGCTTCATAAAATTATCTGGGGAGAATTCCTTCTTTCTCAATTGCCTGGAATGCTTTCAATAGGATTGGTATCAGTTCCTCCTTGTATGTTTTGTAGAATTCTGCTGGAAAGCCATCTGATCCAGGGCTTTTTTTTGGGGGGGGGTAGGTAATTTTCTTATGACATAGTCTATTTCCTGGATTGTTATTAGTCTATTTAGGGTCTCAATTTCTTCTTGTTTCAACCTAGGGAGATTGTGTGATGTCAGAAAGTCCTCCAATTCCTTTAGGCTTTCAAGTTTGTTTTCATACAAGTGTACATAGTAATCTCTGATAATCTTTTGTGTTTCTTCAGGGTCAGATGTGACTTCATCTTTTGTGTTTCTGATTGTGTTTCTTTTTGCTTCTTCTCTCTTTTTCTTGGTCAGTCTAGGTACAGGACCATCAATCTTGTTTATCCTTTCAAAGAACCAGCTTTTTGTTTCATTGGTTTTTTTGTATTTTCTTTTTGTCTTCTATGTCCTGGGTTTAGGCTTTAATTTTGGTGATCTGTATTCTTCTGCTGAAGTTAGGATTTTGATTATCTTGTTTTTCCAGATTCCTTAGGTGACTTGTTAGGCTGTTAACTTGTGATCTTTCCATTTTCTTCATGTGCGTTTGTAGAGACTTGAACTCCGCTTTTACTACTGCTTTCATGGCATCCCTGAGATTTTGGTAAGATGTTTATTCATTTTCATTTGTTTCTAGATATCTTTCAATCTCTGTTTTGATTTCTGTGCTGACTCAGGAGTTGCTTATCATCATGCTGTTTAGTGTCTATGTCTTTGTTGTTTTTTGGGGAACTTTGTTGATGGTGATAATTATTTTTATTCCACTGTGTTCTGAGAAGGTGGATGGAAAAATTTCATTCTTATGAAATTTATTTATGGTTGATTTGCGGTCAAGAATGTGGTCAATCTTAGAGTATGTTCCATGCACTGAAGAGTTGAATGTATATTCTATGGCCATGGGGTGGAGTGTTCTGTAGGTATCAATTAAGTCCATTTGGTCAAAAATCACACTGAGGTTCCAGGTCTCCTTGCTGATTTTTTGTCCTGATCATCTGTTCAAGGATTGTGAGTGGGGTATTAAAGTCCCTGCTATGATTGTGTTTGAGTCAATATCTTTTTAAAGTTTGCCTAGAAGCTGCTTTATGAAAGTTGGTGCTCCTATGTTGGGTTCATATATGTTTAGGATAGATATTTCTTATTGATGGATTGAATCTTTTATCATTATGTCATGACCTTCTGTATCTTTTTTAATTTTTGATAGACTATAGGGTATTTTGTCTGCAATTAAGATCATAACTCCTGCCATCTTTTGTGCTCCATTTGCCTGAAATTTAGCTTTCCATCCTCTTACTTTGAGTCTATGAGTGTTTCTGGTGAGATGAGTTCCTTGGAGGCAATATATTATTGCCTGATGATGTTTTATCCATTTTGCCAATTGATGTCTTTTCAGTGGTGCATTTAAACCATCCACATTCAGGCTAATTATGTGAGAGTTTATGCCTGTCATGATGTCTTATAGAGTTGTTGTTGTTCCTGTTTTTTTTTGTTGTCTTTCCTTTGTTTTTTGGGTTGATTCATGTGTGTTTTCAATCTTTCTTCTGTACTTTTGTGAAGAACACTGTTTTTCTTTGTTTATTTTCTTCTGTGTTTAATACTTTCTTAAGTGTTTCTTATAGATGTGGTCTGGAAGCAGTGCAAGTTCTTAGGGATTGAATGTCTGGGAAAGATTTTAATTCTCCCTCACTGATGAAGCTTAGCTTAGCTGGGTAGCTTATTTTTGGTTGAAATTGTTTGTCTTTCAGAACTTTGAAGAATGGGCTCCAAGCTCTCCTATCCTGAAGTGTTTCTGTAGATAAATATGCTTCTATTCTAATAGGTCTTCCCCAGCAGGTAGTCTGAACTTTTTCTCTTGCTGTCTTTAGGAATTTTTCTTTTATACCTACCTTGTTTAGGCAAATTATTATGTGTCTGGGAGTTGACCTTCTCATTTATTGTCTTTCAGTGTTCTCTAAATCTCTTGTGTTTGAATGGTTGCGTCACTGATGAGATGAGGGAAGTTTTCTTGAATAATTTCATAGAATGTTTGTTCCAGGGTGATCTCTGTCTCTCTTTGCCTCAAGAATTCCAACTACTCTTAAGCTTGGTCTCAAAGTAATCACTCATCTCTTGAATGTTTTGTTCTGTTTTTGAAAGTTTGGGTTTGTTCCATATTTTGGTCCTCGAGCTCTGAGATTCTTTCTTCTGCTTGGCTAATTCTGCTTTCTATGCTTATTAGTTTGTTATTTATTTCAATCACAGTATTCTTTACTGCTGTTATCTCAGTTATCAACTCTTTCTTCTTTTCTTCTTGTCTCTCCTCAATTCTTTTTATTCTCTCTATTAATGTCTTGATGTCTGGGTTTGTAGTATGTGACTATTCATTCTAGGGGCTCTCCATTGTTTGTGTTCTGAAGTCTGTTTCCTCAGTGTCTGACCTCCCAGAGGTTTGTGTGAGACTTATTTTCTTCTTTTGGTTTTTCTTATTGTGTAGATTTTCCTCCCCACTTTTTTCTCCCCCTTCATTAATTCTATTGTTCAGTGATGGTGGGATTGCTGTTATTTCTGTTTGCTCAATCTCCTACTCTTCCTTGTGTGAATCCTCTAGCTTTGTTCAATTCTGAAGTTGGACTGTGGGTTGTGGGGTATACTTTTTTGCAGTTTTGATATTCAATTGAGGGGAGAGCTGTGATTCAAAAACTATCTGCAGATCCCAATATCCACGAACAGGTGTATGGATACCCTGTCACTCACTTCCCACTGCCTTGCAATTTGTCCATGTATTGGGGGTATAGGTTTGCTTGCTGAAAGCAGAATGAGGTAAGAAAAAGAAAAAGAATAGAATAAGGAAGGAGAGGAGGGAAGAGCAAGATCAAGAGAGAGGAGTGAGAGAAAAACAGGCAAACATACTGCCTAACAAATGAAAAGAGACACACAGACAAAAAAGATTTTAAAAATCTGAATCATACAGACAATCATACAGACACACAGTTCAACCCACCTCCTTACTGATGTATTATTCCCCTACACAAACATGAAGCCTTAGGTCCCAAGTTGGAAGCTTGTTGGAGTGGGGCAGGGCAGTGCAGGTCTCTGCCTAGTCTCACAGCTCCAGCTGATTTTGGCCAGGGGCCAACCTGGGGAGGCAGGATGCAAGACAGCATGGCACTGCAGGTCAGCTTGGCACAGGTCAGCTCCTGGAGGGGAAATGCAGCCAGGGAAGGAGCTCAGAGCTCCACGGGACCAGGAGCTGAGGGTCATCCCAGGTGGGGGGGGCAGCAGCAGTGGCAGAGCAGAGAATGGGGCCAGCGTCCTCCTGCCCAAAGGCCTACCTGGCTGAATGAAGAGCAGGCTGGCAGTGGTGGGAGCAGCAGCCACCTCATGACCCAATTTGGAGGCTGGGCAGAGTTGGGAAAGGCATTGCAGGCCTCTGCCTGATCTTGGGGATCCAGTTGATCTCTGGTCCCCCAGCAGCCTGGCACCAAGCCTGGGGAGGTAGAGTTTGAGATAGCTGGGCACTGCAGATTGGCCTGGCACAGAGTGGTTCAGGGCGCTGTGGGGCAGTACAGCTGGGGAGGGAGCATGGAGCTCCACAGGACCAGGAGCCAAGAGTCACCCCTGGTAAGGGAGTGGTGGCAGCAGAGTAGTGTGTAGAGTTGGCATCCTCCTGCCCACAGGCCTGCTTGGCTGACTGAAGAGCAGGTTGGCAGTGGCAGGAGCAGCAGCCACCTTAGGACCCAGTTTGGAGGCTGGGTGGATCTGGACAGAGCTGGGTGGGGCAGTGCAAGTCTCTGCCTGGTCTCGAGGCTCTAGCTGATCTTTGGTCCTGTGGCAGCCAGGGGCCAAGTCGGGGTAGGCAGAGTGCAAGACAGTTGAGTGCTGCATGTTGGCCTGGCACAGGGCAGCTTAGGGTGGGGTGGGGTGGTGCAGCTGGGAAGGGAGCTCAGAGCTCCACGTGGCTGGGAGCCAAGGGCCACTCCAGGTGGGGGGATGGGGGTGGCAGCAGCAGTGCTAGCAGAACAGTGTGTGGGGCCAGCATCTTCCTGTCTACAGGTCTGCTTAGCTGGCTGGAGAGCAGGCTGGCGGAGGAGGGAGCAGCTGCCACCTTAGGTCACAATTTCGAGGCTGGGTAGAGCTGGGCCAGTCAGTGCATATCTCTGCCTGGTCTCAGGACTACAGCTGATCTCCAGTCCTGGCTGTCCAGAGGCTGTGCCGGGAAAGGCAGTCTCAAGACAGACAGGTGCTATAGGTTAGCCTGGTGCAGTGTGTCTCCAGGCAGGGTGGGGCAGTGAAGCCGGGAAGGGAACCCAGAGCTCCCTGTCTGGGAGCCAAGGGCCACCCTGGGTGTGAGGGTGGGGTGGGGGAGGGACAGTGGCAGTGGCAGAGCAGTGCATGAAGCTGACTTCCTCCAGCCCTCAGGCCTGCAATGGCTGATGGAAGAGCAGGCCAACAGCAGTGGGAGCAGCAGCCACCTGGAAGAAAGTGAGAGCCTATATGGACACTCACCTTCCTAGAGACTCCCACAGTACAACTTTCCCCGTTGTCATCTAGCCAAAAGTGAAAATGTTCAGTTTTCACCCAAAATTATGAGGGATAAAATAAGCAGAAATGTATGGCCAACACACAAGAAAACAACCAGTTAATAAATACAGTCCCTGACAGTTTTAGGAACTTAGTAGACAAAAACATTAAATGAACTATGAAAAAATTATAATGATAAAGGGAATTGTGTCTAAAAAACAGAAATATATAAGAAGAAAGTATAATAATGATCTCACAAAATGAATACTAATATTAATATTGAGACTATCAGTAAAGAGACACTAAAGAAAAGAGGAGAGAAATCTTGGTATTGAAAAGGGCAATGACTAATGAAAATGTTAACAACAGAGCTCAAAAACAGATAGGCACTGGAAGATGAAAGAATCAGTGAATATTAAGATAGATCAATTGAGGTTACCTAATCTGAGAAAGGAAAAAAAAAATGAAGAAAAAGAAAGCAAGCCTAAATACTAGTGGAGCACCATCAAGCATTTTAATATATTCATACCAGGTGTTTCAGAAGAACAGGATAGAGGGGACAGAAAAAAATTAATGAAGAAATAATGGATAAAAGTGGCTCAGCCTGTAATCCCGTGCCTTTGGGAGGCTGAGGTGAGTGGATTGCCTGAGTCCATGGGTTCGAGACCCGCTTGGGCAGCAAGACCTCATCTCTACAATAAATCAAAAACTGCTG
>NW_007255387.1:1474-6217 GCF_000164805.1 Carlito syrichta | reverse complement strand
AGTCTGGGTGACAGAGTGAGACTCCAACTCAAAAAAACAACAAACAAACAAACAAAAAATAACTTCTCAAATCAAAAGAAAACATTCCCTACATCCAAGAAGCTTAACAAAGCTTCTATAAGTGGGATAAGCTCAAAGAGAAGTAAACCTAGATATATCATAATTGAATGCTGAAATCCAAAGACAGGACTATTTGTTTTTTTTTCCTTTCAACGTGTTTCAGTTTCTTGTGGTTCCTAGATGTTAAGCCTTTGTCATATATACAGATTAAAAAGTGGTCAAAAGACATGAATAGACACTTCTCAAAAGAAGATATACAGACAGCCAACAGACACATGAAAAAGTGCTCAGCCTCACTCATCATCAGAGAAATGCAAATCAAAACCACATTGAGATACCACCTAAACCCAGTAAGAATGCCATCATTAATAAAACAAACAACAACAGATGCTGGAAAGGATGCAGAGAAAAAGGAATTCTTCTATGCTGCTAGTGGGAATGCATACTAGTGTAACCTCTTTGGAAGGCCATATGGTGACTTCTGAAAAAACTTGAAATTGATCTTCCATATGACCCAGAAATTCCCCTGCTGGGAATATACCCGGAGGAAATCAAATCATTCTACAAAAAAGATACCTGTACATGTATGTTTGTTGCAGCTCTATTCACAATAGCAAAAACATGGAACCAACCATGTTGCCCATCAAAACTTGACGGAATTTTGAAAATTTTGCACATAATAGAATATTTTACAGCCATGAAGAAGGACAAACATATAAAATTTGCAGCAACATGGATGGATTTAGAGTCAAACATACTCCGTTTTCTATCACAGAAACAAAGATCAGGGTACCATATCTTCCCACTCATAAGCGGACCTTGAACAGTTATAATACTATAATAAAGGGATTGGCAGCAGTGGGAAACTGTCAAGGGAGGAAGGGTGGGATTGGCAGTTGAGGGAAACTGTTAGGGGAGAGAGGGGCATACCTCATCAACAAGGGTACCTGCATAGTCAACATTTGTATGCTTAACCCTGAATTGTACCTCATATCTTTACAATAAAAATAAATAAATTACACTAGAAAAAAAAGAAATCCAAAGACACTGACAGAATTTTGAAAGTAACAAGAGAATAAAATGATGCAATGTGTATAAAAGATTCTCAAATAAGACTAACAGAAATTAAGACATTACCAAATAAGCAAAAATTGAGAGAATTTGTCAGTAATAGATATGTCCTACCAAAAATACTAGAGACCTTCATGCCAAAATTAAAAGACACCAGAAAGTAACTTGAATCTATACAAATAAGTAATGATCTATAGTTAAGTTAAATACACATGCAGAAATAAACGACAGTATAAATACATTTTTGTTTGTAACAATTTTTTGTTTCTATATGATTCAAAAGACAACTGCATAAAGCAATAGGTATAATTTTAGTAGGCTTATAATATATAACTCTTGCTTTATGTGGTAAAAATAGTACAAAAGAATGTATCTGGGATACATCACAGTAAAACTTCTATATGTTATAGAAATTGTTACATTAAACAAAGCAAGATTGTTTTAAGATGCCAATTATAGGAGTGATGTCAACAAAGTCATGGACTAGAAAGTACTAAGCCCTTGGTTTTCCACAGAAATATCACAATAACCAACCAGAAAACAGCTAAAATAGACTTATAGAATCTCTGGAAAAAATGTCAAAGGTAACAAAGTAACACCCAGTTAAGAAACAAAGTAAACACCCAATTAAGAAAAGCTACATTCAAAACACTAATAAATTGTTGACATTTTTTGCTGATGCTTGTCTCATCTCCTCATAGGCATAACACAACCTGGGTCTAGAGAAGACAGAATCCCATTACACAATTCCTTTCCTGTAATCAAAGGGAGCAGAGCAGACATTTTGAGGTATTCTAAATTTGGAAGCTGCTTAAAGGACTGATTTCTGTCTTTTCCAACTGAGACAACAGGCAGGGAGAAGCAACTCATGAAAGTTATAAGAGGACCAGAATCTAACAGAGAAAATATTATGGGTGGAAACATACAATAGAAGAATTAAGGCTGTGAGGAGA
This sequence comes from Carlito syrichta, assembly GCF_000164805.1. Taxonomy (NCBI): domain Eukaryota; kingdom Metazoa; phylum Chordata; class Mammalia; order Primates; family Tarsiidae; genus Carlito; species Carlito syrichta. Next base: position 4,133 of record NW_007255387.1, on the reverse strand, counting down.
ACCTGGAGTGAAACTCTTTGAAAAATTAAGACATTTAAAAAATAGCCATATATGAAGAAAATTAAAAAAGTGAGACATAGGTCCAGTCAATTAGCATGCTCAGAAAATAATCAGAAGACCAGCTAGGCACAGTGGCTCATGCCTGTCATCCCAGATTTTGGTAGTCTAAAGTGGGAAGGTTGCCTGCAGGAAGGAGTTTGAGACCAACTTGGGACACACAATGAGGTTCTGTCTAAATAGGTAAATACATAAATATATAAACCAGACAAGATGGCACATACCTGTAGTCTTAGTTAGGAAGTTGAGATGGGAAAATTACTTGATCTCAAATGTTGGAACCCACAGTGAACTATGCACTGGAACTATACACCACTGCACTGGAAACTAAGCAACAGAGTAAGAACCTGACTCCAAAGAAAAGTAAGAAAGAGAGAGAGAGAGAGAGAGAGAGAGAGAGAGAGAGAGAGAGACAGAAAGAAAGAAAGAAAGAAAGAAAGAAAGAAAGAAAGAAAGAAAAAGAAAAAAAGAAAGAAAGAAAAGAAGGGAAGAAGAGGGAAGGAGGGAAGAAGAGAGGGAGGGAATGGGGAAGGGAGGAGGAAAAAAGGAAGGAAAAAAAAAATTAGACTTTTATTTTGGATTGTCATCAGATTCAGAACCAAATCAACCAATTAGCTAAGAACTTTCTCAGCACCAAGCCAATCTTCAAAGACTGGAAAACTTAGCTGTTCTTTCAAATACTCAATTTTAAACAAAAAATAAATGAGTCTAGAAAGAAACAAAAATAAATTCTCCCATACCAAAAAAAAAAAGTAAATTTGTAGAAACTGTCAGTGAAAAGACACAGATATTGGACTTTTGAAAGTTTGAACAACTTCTTTAAATATGCCCAAAGATCTAAATAAAAACACAAAAATTGATATCTGTAAAATTATACAAGAATAAATGTGAATATATACAAGGAGATATAAATTATAAAAAGGAACCAAACAGAAATTTAGGAGCTGAAAAGTTAAAAAACACTGAATTAAAAATTTTACTATAGGTCTCAACAGCAAATTTGAGCAGGCAGAAAAAAGAGTCAGCATACTTGAAGACATATCCAAAATCACTGAGTCTGAGGATGTGAAAGAAAAACTAATGAAGTAGCCTGAACAGAAACAAAGGTATATATGGTATATCCTCCAACACAACAATATATAGATTATGAAACTCCCATCAGGAGGAGCGAAAAAGGGGTAGAAGTTTACTTGATGAAATAATGGCTGAAAGTATCCTGAATTTGATAAAATGCCTTATCGAATTTGAGCTGTCATGTTTTTCTCTTTTCTTTTTTAAAAACGAACAAGTTTATGCTAAATTTTATGTAGAAATGGAACCCAAATAGTTAAAATTCTTGAGAAAGCAAAGTTAGAGGACTCATATTTTCTGATCTTAATACTCACTTGATGTCGATATTAATCCATAGTCTGATACCGGTTTAAGAATTGCAAAACATGTATAGATCAATGCAACAAAATTGTGCCCAGAAACAACTTTCACATTTACTGAAATTGATTTTTGGCTTAGGCATCAAGATAATTCAAAGGAGAAAGAATAGTCTTTTTAAAATGCACTGAAACAATTGAATAATCTTATGCAAGTTATAAAGTTGGAATCATGTTCATACACAATAATTAAGATAATATAGATAATTGGAGAAAATATTTTCAAATTGTGTATTTAATAAGAGACTTGTATCCAGAATATTTAGAGTCCTCACACCTATTTAACAAAGTGAAAAATAATCCAAGTAAAAGGTAGGCAAAAGTATGAATAAACATTTTTCCAAAGAGGATATATAACAGCCTATAATTATATAAGTTGTACAATATAATTAGTCATTAGACAAATGCAAGCATAAACCATTCTGAGACACTATATTACACCCACTAAAATGGTTATAATCACAAAGATAGATAATAACCTCCAAAAATGCTGGAGAAGATGAAAAAAAAATTGAACCCTCATAATCTACTCCAGAGAATGTTTAATAGTGAAGCCATTTTGGAAAACCAGTCTTCAAAAATTGAAACATACAGCTATCATGTGACTCAGCAATTGTACCCTAATATATATATAATCAAAAGATAGTTTAAAATATGATCACCACTCGAGGTTGCGGGTGGGGAGGAGCTGGCGCACTCGGTTGCCTGCTCGCTCGCTTCCTGGCGCCGCTGTGGGACCGCCGCCGCGTTTCCCGCTCGCCCGCTGCCCCGTTTCGCGAGCCCGGGTCAGCCGCGGCCGGCTGGGTCGGTAGTTGGGCGCGCCCTCAGACGTTGCGGTGTGGGGGGCGAGGTGGCCACACCTGTGGAGCGGCGGGCGGAGGGAAAGTCACCCGGGTCCCGCCGCATGCGCTCTCAAGGTGGGAAACGGCGGGCTGCCGTGGCCCGGGGCAGGCGGGTCCCCCGGTCGGGCGCCGCGGGCCATAGGATTCCCCGTGCTTGAGTTCAGTGACTGCTGCCTCCACCGCCCGCACTTCCAAGAGACGCTCAAGTCGCATGAAGCGGAGCTGGAGAAGACCAAGAAATTCATCAAGGACGGGAAGTCGCTCATCGGCGCTCTCAAAAATTTGTTTTCAGTGAAGTAGAAGTTTGCAGATTCCTTAAATGAATTTAAATTG
>NW_007255387.1:0-1454 GCF_000164805.1 Carlito syrichta | reverse complement strand
GAGCTGATCTTCTCTTTTCCTTCTCTTTCTCTCTCTAATTTATTTTTAAATAACTTTTCTTTCTTAATCTTTTTGTGTGTCGCAATTATTTGCTATTTACTCGGATCTCTGGGTTGCCGGCACGCACCTCCGGTTTGCCAGCCCCGCCAGTGCTGCGCGCCTCCCTGCATCTCTCGACCCTCACCCGGTCCGCCCATACCGTAACATTTTGGGAGGTTCCGCCGAGACATCCGAGATATCTCTCTCTTTCTCTCTCTCATATTTCCTAACTGGTGGCCCTCTGTGGACTGTGTTGGAAACTGGTGGCAATTGAAGGCTCTAGCTGAGGCTACACTTCAGCGTGCAGCTCCAGGGAAAGACTTCAGACCGCTGTGGCCTGACTGGGCGAGGCACTAAGGTTAAATCTTTGCTTCCTTCTAGCCAAGATTTCGGGGTTTCCCCGTGGACCGAGTTGCATCTCAGAGGACAACTGACCATCTCTGCCTAGGGCTACTCCCTAGGGAGGCAAGAAAGTCCCCAAAGGAAAGTTCAAACCGCCAGAGCCTGCCAGGGTGGGAGACAAAGTGCTTGGTTTCTTTGCTCTTTTCCTCTCTGACTGGCGAAGTAACTCCACGAAGGACCTTGAAACTCCAACAGCTACGTTATGCCGTTCTGCGCCTTTGGCACTAGTGAAATACCACAACTTATCAGTGACAGCAAAGCAGATATTGGAAGTATTTCAGAAAGAAGGGTGAAAAGAAACAAGTTGGGACCAAGACTGCAAACTGCTGAATAGACAGACTGTAAAACAGAGGGAAAAGTGAACAAAACCAGAAGACCCTCATAAGGAAGAACAGGTCATTGCAGAAGAGAAATAAAAGCAACCCCACCTTCCCTCAAAAACAGAATTGAAGAGGGGGAGGGAAAGGGGTAAAGGGAGAAAAATCTACAGAAATGAAGAAAAACCAAAAGAAGAGTATGGGTCTCTCCCAGACGCCTGGGAGAGCAGACACTGAGAAAATTGACTTTGGAATACAAACAATGCAAAGTCCCCAGAATGAAGGGTCTCAAAATGCAAATGCAGATATCAAAACAATAATGGAGAGACTAAAAAGAATTGAGGAGACACAAGAAGAAACTAGGAAGGAGCTGATATCTGAGATAACAGTAATAAAGTATACTGTGAATGAAATAAATAACAAATTGATAAGCATGGAAAGCAGAATTACCCAAGCAGAAGAAAGAATCTCAGAGCTTGAGGACCAAAATATAGAAATAACCCAAACTCTTAAAAACACAGAAAATAAGCTAAAAAAGACAGAACAAAACCTTCAAGAGATGAGTGACTACCTCAAGAGGCCTAACCTAAGAATAATCGGACTCCCTGAGGTAGAAAGAGAAACAGAGACCACATTGGAACAAACTTTCCACGAGATCATTCAAGAAAATTTCCCTCATCTATCAGTGATACAAAA
>NW_007255386.1:5663-6783 GCF_000164805.1 Carlito syrichta | reverse complement strand
GGAACCCAAGAATCCTGGTCCCTTTTCAAAAGACACACTAAAAATGTGGCGACATCGAAGCCCAGATTGCTGATTAAACCTTTTCAAGAGATTTTGTAGATTTATTCGATTGAGAAATCCAAGAATCGAATTACCTTTCCGTTCTCAGCAAGATGCCCTGAATTTCCCTGTGCATGTGGATTCCAAAACTCTGTGTACAAAAACGCAGATGCCCAGATGTTTCCTAGGGACGTGGAATCCATGGATCTTGGTTACATTTTAATTATTCGTACTAAATATTTGGTAACTGCAAAACCCTCTGCCCCTCTCCAAATAAAGTACAAACGGAAATTTGAGGATTACCAAGTTAATCTTAAGACCAAAGTTACATCCAAGTACTGCAATATGATACATTTTTTCCGGGAAACTGGCCTTAATTGTCCCGAGGAACTTAAGGGATTTGTCCAACTAGATAGCCGATCACAACTCTCAAGAGAACCAGAATGTTGCTGGAGTCTTGAAATGACTGATTCATAATACCCACAAGCCAAATATCTCTGAAACATGAAACGAGCTCGAAGCCTTGATTCTTGTTTATACCGCAGCAAGACGCCCTGAGAATTTTTCAGATTGTGGACTAGTGTATCACAGACTCCTTATTCTTCTTTGCCGAGGCGCCATGTAATGTCCAGTATATGAGGACTCCCTTTCCCAGAATTCTGTTTGGAAACATGTTTCTGGTTTTGCCATTAGCATGATGTCATGTAGATATTGTGACGGTTTAACCGTGTAAAAGAGGTTACTTAGTTCTCCTTAGCTAGAGATCATATAGATTCTGCATATGAGGACTGCTATTACCTATGTTCCATCTTCTAAACCCTGACTCTTGTTTATCCCACAGCAGATGGTCTGTTGATTTTCAGGACTGAGGACTACTATAACCCCGATTCTGTTTCTTCCTTGGCAAGTGGCTGTGTATTTTCCTGTGTATTCGGACTCTCGTTCAATACATCCTTCTTCGAAACTCTGATTCTTTTTAGAACTTTCCAAGATGCTCTAAATTTTTGGGATTGAGGACTCTTGTAACCCAGATTCCGTATTCTTTCTTACCAAAAGGTCATGTAGTTGACTGTAAATAAGG
>NW_007255386.1:3161-5115 GCF_000164805.1 Carlito syrichta | reverse complement strand
AGATGGTCCCAGGAAACAAAAGGTTTTCTAGGGCCAAATCCTTGATGACAACTAACAAGAATACCAGAAAGATCCTGAGGATGTGTAATGACAGATTTAGCATATCCACAGAGCAGGTAGCTCTGAAAATATAAGAACCCAGAAGCCCAGCTTGCTGATTAAAGTTTATCAAGATTCCATGTAGATTACCAGAAATGAGAACACCTAGAAACGGATTTCCTTTTTATTCTCAGTAACATACCCTAATATTTACTGTCGATTTGGATTCCAAATTCAGTATATTAAAAGACAGATGCCAGAAGTTTCTTACGTTCGTGGATTCTATGATTTCTGATTACATTTAAAGAACGTAGTAAACATTTGGCAAGTGCAAAACCCTTGTCCCGTTTCAATATAAAAAGAGACATCGAAGGTGAAGGATTAAAGGGTTCACCTTTAGACCAGAGTTACATCCAAATATGGCAAGAAGTTTCTTGTCCTTGAATCTGGCCTTAGTTGTTCTTAGGAACCTTAGGGATTTGGAGTGCCCAATATCATCTTCAATTTTTAAGAGGACAGAATGTTGCTGGAGTCCTGTAATGACCAATTCATAATATCCGAATGCTAAATTGCTCTGAAACATATGGGGAGCTCGAAGATCTGTTTCTTTCTTGTCCCATAGCAGACAACCTGGGAATTTTCTGGATTGAGGACGCATACAACAATTATTCTTATTCGTACTTAGTTGGAGGCCTTGTAGTGTTCTGTATGTGAGGACTCTCTTTCCCTTGATTCCTTTTTCGAAACCCTGATTCTTGTTTAGCCCTTAGTAAGAAGTCACGTATATTTTTTTGATAGAAGAACCGTGGAAAACATAATTCTTCTCTTTCATTAGCAAGAGGTCATGTAGTTTCCTGTGTATGAGGATTGCTATTACCCACGTTCATTCCTCGAATCCCTGATTTTTCTTTAGCCGTCAGCAAGATGTGCTGTAGATCTTAAGGACTGAGGACTCGTAGAACCCAGATTCTTTATTTTTAGCAAAAACCGTGCAGTTACCTGTATATGAGTACTCCTGTTCACAGATGCCTGCGTCGAAAACTTGATTCTTGTTTAGATCTTAGGAAGACGCCGTATACATTTTTGGACTTTGAGAAAATATGTCACCAACATTCCTGATTCTTTCTTTGGAAAAGTTAGTGCATTTGCCTGTATGAGGATTTCATTTTCCTAGTTTATGCTTCAAAAACCCAAATTCGTGTTTAGCCCTTAGCAAGAAACCCTGAAGTTTTATTGGGATGGAGGACACATGTAAACCAGATTCCTTATTCTCCTTTAGCAATAGACACTGCAGTTTCTTGTATATGAGGACGCCCATTATCCAGATTCCTTCTCCCAAAACCTGAATGGTGGTTATCTCTTAGCAAGACGGACTGTAGGTTTTTGGGATGGAGTCCTCGTGTAACCAAGATTCCTTATTCTTCCGTAGCAACAGGTCGTGTCGTGTTCTGTATATGAGGACTCCCATTACTGAAATTCCTGCTTCATTCTCAGCAAGACGCCAAGATATTTCCTGGTGACTTAGAATTCCAGTTGGTTGGATGTCAAGAGAAAGACTCCCATAAAGTTCTTAAGAAATTGGAATCCAAGATTTCTGGTCCCATTTCAAAAGACACACTAAAAATGTGGTGACATCGAAGCCCAGATTGCTGATTAAACCTTTTCAAGAGATTTTGTAGATTTATTCGATTGAGAATTCCAAGAATCGAATTCCCTTTCTGTTCTCAACAAGATGCCCTGAATTTCCCTGTCCATGTGGATTCCAAAACTCTGTGTACAAAAATGCAGATGCCCAGATGGTTCTTAGGGACGTGGAATCCAGAGATCCTGGTTACATTTTAATAATACGTACTAAATATTTGGCAACTGCAAAACCCTCGGCCCCTCTACAAATAAAGTACAAACGAAAATTTAA
>NW_007255386.1:1946-2817 GCF_000164805.1 Carlito syrichta | reverse complement strand
ACACCCTGAGAATTTTTGGATTGTGGACTAGTGTATCACAGATTACTTATTCTTCTTAACCAAGGGGCTGTGTAATGTCCGGTATATGAGGGCTTCCGTTCCCCAGAACCTTGTTTGGAAACCCTGGTTCTTGTTTTGCCATTAGCAAGATTTCATGTAGATATTGTGACAGAGGAACCGTGTAAAAGAGATTTCTTAGTTCTTCTTAGCTAGAGATCATATAGATTCTGCATATGAGGACTGCTATTACCTATGTTCCATCTTCTAAACCTTGATTCTTGTTTAGCCCACAGACAATGGTCTGTTGATTTTAAGGACTCCATTTTCCATATTCATGCTCGAAAACACCATGATTCGTGTTTAGCCGATAGCAAGATGACCTTAAGCTTTTTTGGGATTGAGGACCCAAGTAATGCAGATTCCTTATTCTTACTTAGGAGTAGGCAGTGAAGTTTCCTGTGTTTAGGACACACATTACCCAGATTCCTACTTCAAAAATCTGATTCGTGGTTTCCATGTAGGAAGACGGCCTGTAGTTTTGGGACTGAGTACACATATAAGGAAGATTCCTTAAACTTCTTTACCAACATGACATGCAGTTTCCTGTATATGACAACCTCGACTACCCAGCTTCCTGCTTCCCTCTGCACGGTCCCGAGACAGTTCCTGTACACCGAGAATTCCAGTATTTTGGATATCAAGAGAAAGACGTCCATAATGTTCTTTGGGACTTGGAATCCAAGATTCCTGGTTCCCCTTCACAAGACCTCCCCAAAATGTGGAACATTCCAAACCCAAAATGCTAATTCCTACCTACCCACCCGACAGAATTTTCTGTACTTTTAGTCACCTGAATCGAGGAATTTCGTAC
>NW_007255386.1:0-610 GCF_000164805.1 Carlito syrichta | reverse complement strand
TTCTCAGCAAGACGCCAAGGTATTTCCTGGTGACCTAGAATTCCAGTTACTTGGATATCAAGAGAAAGACTCCCATTTAGTTCCTGAGGTATTGGAACCCAAGATTCCTGGTCTCTTTTCAAAAGACACTCTAAAAAGGTGGCGACAGAGAAGCCCAGAATGCTGATTAAACCTTATCAAGAGACTGTGCGATTAAGAAGTCCATGAACCGGATTCCCTTTCCATTCTCAGCAAATGCCCTGAATTTCCCTGTCCATATGGATACCAAATCTCTGTGTACAAAAATGCAGATGCCAGAGATTTCCTAGGGACATGGAATCCATGGGTCCTGGTTACATTTTAATAATTCGTACTAAATATTTGGCAACTGCAAAACCCTTGGCCCCTCTCCAAATAAAGTACAAACGAAAATTTAAGTATTACCAATTTCATGTTAAGACCAAAGTTATATCCAAATACGGCAAGATGATTCTTTTTTTCTGGGAAACTGATATTAATTGTCCCGAGGAACTTAATGGACATGAACTACCAGATATCCGATTAAAACTCTCAAGAGGACCAGAATGTTGCTTGAGTCCTGAAATGACTGATTCATAATACCCACAAGCCG
>NW_007255385.1:4515-6161 GCF_000164805.1 Carlito syrichta | reverse complement strand
CAGACACAACTAAGGGTCCAAGTCAGTTGACTTTAACCAAAAGACAACTCATCCAGAGGGGCCCAGGCACAGCAGGCAACCCTAAAAGAAACTGGGCCTTCCTGAAAAGATTTAAATGGAAAAAGATCCCACAGCTGGCCCTGGAGAAGCACAGTCCATTGTGGGGTGCCAACAGAGGATGCAAGGCAAAGTCCTTAAGGTGACCCAAGGGAGCTGTCAGTGGTTCCTGGGTGGCACACAAAGACACAGGGGCCACAGTCCCACAGCCCTATGAAACTGAATTCTGCCAACACCTACGTGAATCTGGGGAGGATATTGAGCTCCACACAAGACTCCAGGCATGGCCCACACCTGAGGTCAGCCCCATGAGCCCAGGAGTTGAGGCCTGGCCATATGGTGCTGGGGCTGCTGACTGACTGAATTGTTGGGAGAGAAACAGTTGTTGTTTTCAGCTGCTCATATGCTGTGACCTGTTATGCAGCAACAGAAACGCCACCAGGCAGGACACTCGTTGGCACTGGGATGCCAAACCCACGTCATCAGTGCCCGAATACACCTATTTTCAAGGAGGCTGGGAGGCCAGAGAGACACGTTACTCTCTCACAACCAGCCCACCTCTTACTGCCTTATCTTTTGAGAAAGGCAGCTCATTTGTGTCCCTGTAGTAATTTGGACTCTCGGGTAAAACAGCACTTAGTGATGAATAAAAGCAACAGGAGCCACTCATCATAAAGAAGCAAGCAGGAAGCTGATTTCAGCCACGGTTCCCAGAAAACCCTGACTGCTGATTCATACCTACAGGCATCAGGAGGCAGAAATATTAATTACCGTTCAATAACAGCCAACATTTTAGCTTCTGCACTGCAGACAAACAATGATTTTAATGGTTTCTGTACATTAAATAATAATCAGACTAAACTTGAATGAGGGGGCATAAAAAGTACAACAACTAGGAGAAAAACCAACAGCCCCCACCTCTGCGGAAAGGTGAGGCCGTGGAAGGAGTCCAGTCAGGCAGGGCCTCTGGCACAGGGGTACATGTGGGTGAGACCCCAGTTACTTCTGAAAAGAAATGTCACCAAAAACCCACTTGATCCCAGCCTGCCAAGCTCACTAGGCTTCCAATGCTGTGACAGAATACCAATAAGAACTAGGTCTGAGGTCAGGCTTGGCTCAGCCTGTCATCCCAGCACTTTGGGAGGCCGAGGCAAGTGGGTTGCCTGAGCCCATGGATTTGAGACCAGCCCAGGCAACTTGGTGAGACCTCATCTCTACAATCAATCAAAAATTAGCCAGGCATGGTAACGTGTGCTTGTAGTTTGGGCTACTTGGAAGGCTGAGGCAGAAGGATTGCTGGAGCCCAGCAGGTCAATGCTAGGGTGGCCATGAGTGTGCCACGGCACTCCAGTCTGGGTGACAGAGTGAAAAAAAAGAGACTTCGACTCAAAAAAAAAAAAAGAACTAGGACTGCGACTTAAGACACAGACATGCTGAAGACATGGTGGCCGCAGCAGGGACTCCAGCCTCTCACAGCAGCTCACGTACGCACTGGCCAAGTAGAGTCTGCATGCTGTGTACCATGTGTCTTGTTTTAAGGCAAAACTAAAACAGCAGCCAACACCTCTGATTTTTCTTGCTGACAACAG
>NW_007255385.1:2221-4495 GCF_000164805.1 Carlito syrichta | reverse complement strand
AGACCAGCCCGGGCAACTTGGTGAGACCTCATCTCTACAATCAATCAAAAATTAGCCAGGTATGGTAGCATGTGCCTGTAATTTGGGCTACTTGGAAGGCTGAGGCAGAAGGATTGCTAGAGCCCAGCAGGTCGATGCTAGGGTGGCCATGAGTGTGCCATGGCACTCCAGTCTGGGTGACAGAGTGGGAAAAAAAAAAAAGAGACTCTGACTCAAAAAAAAAAAGAACTAGGACTGCGACTTAAGACACAGACCAGTTACAAACACTCTCCCAAATAAAGGATAAATCTAGACTCCTCCTTCTGACGGCCTCCAGGTGAGCACTGCTATCACCACCTTCTCTCTGTCCATAAACACAAATTCCAAACAGGTGACTGTGGTTATGTATTCAACTGTGTATCCTTCCAGTTTCTATCCAGTGGCCTGGGAATTCTAAGAACTTAGTCCTAGCTACTGAAGTTAACTTGCAGCAGAATCTTAGTCTCTGGATAAAAAGAAAACTCCACTGTACAGAGAGAATCAGTTAACTATTCTGGTTAATGTGAAGTATAGTTTACTTCTTTCTCCATATTTAATTCTTCCCCTGCGTATCTATCTACAGAGCCTAAGAAATAACACAAAACCTCATGAGTTTTTCCATAAGTGCATCAGAAATATGGTGGTGGCTCAGTTAACCAACTTTTTAAAAAAACAGATAATGCAAATCAAAACCCTTAGTAAGACAAAAGATCAATTTTTGATTAAGAAAAATGTACTTTAAGCATTTTAGCATTTATTTTAAAAGGGCTGAGGCTCAGCCTGTAGCCGGCAGCATTCGAGGTAAACAGACACACTCAGGACAACCGTAGGTCAGGCCCCTGACAAGTGACTCCTGAGACTCCTCAGAGCCGAACTTTGCCCTCAGTCTGGGTCCCTAGCAAGATCCTCCATACAGAGCTGCTTCCACAGCTGACCCACAGATGTCCTTCCAAGGCACTAACCACAGCCACCTCACTCACCCTGTCCTGAGGACAGGAGATGCCATAGACAAGACACAAGGCACCTGCAGCAGCAGGTCCCAACCCACCAAGGGTGCTGATCAATAATACCTGCTTTCACTGATAGGACACAAAGCGCAAGCACTGCAACACATCTCGCACTCCTCTCCACCTCAAAAATGTGCCAGTGTGTATTTCATCCAGACTGCACCAGTTTTGAAAGTCTGCCACAGCTAAGCGGATGTCTGCAGGGAACCAGCATGCTTCTAAAGTGAATGGAAAAGCCAGATTACCTTCGACTCACATGGTGGTCTGGATGAAATTACAGCTGATGCTACTTCTAAATATGCTGGGAAAGAAAGAACGGGGATTTTCTAGTATGAAACATGAATAAAACCCTGTGTTTTGATTTACATTGAGTTAGCGTGTAACATGCTCTGGTCTTTGGATAGAATGTGCACAGGAAGGGATTACCCCCAGGCTCAAGGCAGATGGGAACTGCAGGCTCAGAGCTAAAAACACACCACCAAGGGATGACCAGAGATGTGCATCTTATCCGCAAAGGCCAGCAGGAGGGACACAGATGGGCACTTCAGTGGCATCTCCACTGACCAGTGCGAGTAGGCAACACACAGACCAGCCTGGGGCTAGCGGTCATCATGAGCTGAGGGAACAGGTCAATGTAGGAAAAGCAGCCTGCAAGGAGTGCCTGGTGGTTCTAGGTCCCAGGACAAGAGGCACGCACCTGTCCCTAATCCTCCCTTTCACCCCCGATGCAGGCACCATGATCCCCTACCTGAGCACAAAGAAACAGGCAGAGGTGAGAGAATTTGCTGGTGGTCACATGGCGGAGAGCCAGTCAAACCATGCAGCTGTGAAAACCTGCAGCAGGGGACTACAGGGCCCACAGTCTCAGCTGCTCCCCACCCTACCTTGCCAGTGTTCAAGAAGTCAAGCAACAAACATGCCAGCTGGCTCCATCAGTGAGTGAACCATGGACCCTAAAAAGTCACGCTTTTACCATATGTTGCTTTACAAAATTTCCTCTTTTCACATACAGACTCCATGATAAAAAGAACATACACACTATGGAAAATGTAGAAAAGACAGAAAAATGGGCGATTGGACCTTAACACTAAAAAATGTTAAAAACTTGAACAAAATGTATTATGCAGTAGATAATATAACATCATAAATTAAGAGATAAAAATAAAGGAAACTCTATTGCAAGGAAACTCTATTGCTTAAGAAAGCTTCACCTGTTGAAAACACTCACTATGATTTTGACCAAGATGCT
>NW_007255385.1:0-1727 GCF_000164805.1 Carlito syrichta | reverse complement strand
AAAGCTTCATATAAAGCACAAGAAGAGAAGATCAAACGACACAGTTGAGGTCAGACAAGGATGGGTTCTGTGCAACAGAAAAAGGTCTGGAAGCTCACAAATGCCGAGCAGGGCCCACAGGGTCTGCAGAAGAGCTGCTTCCTGGTTCTCGAGGCCAGATGGGGAAGAGGAGAAGGTGGTTCCTCTGGGGAGTCACAGGAATGGCCAATCACCTGCTGGACAGAGGGGACTTGAGGCAGATTCACACTTGACGCCCCAGCTAAGTTGGGCATGTGCTCATCACCAGCTGATGAAATGGGCAAGCAAGTCGACTAAGGCTATGACTTTTATCAGAAACTGGGGTCTCGGACAAAAGCAATAGCTCACTACCAGGGTGGGGTCACACCCTCCCCACAGCACTGCCCATACCCCCAACATCAACAGCAGAATACTAAGGAGGAGGGACAGATAGGTGGGAAGATGCTGAAACAAAAGCCTGCCACTCAGAAGTGACTTCCCAAAGTGCTGAAAACATGAAGAAATCTAACACTAAGAAGCAAGCCACTGCATCTTTAACTGGAGCAAAAGTTCACTTCAGAAGCAATTTATTTAGTGCAAAACCTGTCACAGTTATAAAGTATCTTCAGGATGTTCAAAGATATACATGAAAGTAAAAGAAGAATCACAAGAACAAGGAATAAGAAAATGATGATGTATAGATAGGTAACAAAATACCATCAGTCAAAAGTGAAAACCTAATCAGTAATCTTAAAAATGAAAAATTAAGTCCCTGAATTAAAAAGAACCCATCAGTGGAACGTCTTCTAGACAGGACACAGTGAGAAAGTGAATGAGTGAGTTATAAGGCCACATAAGGAAACGCCCAACTCCACACACCAGAGGTGCAAGAGCAGGCAAGAGCGGCAGGTGACTTTGGCAGGCACGAGGTGGGCCAAGGAGCGCAAGGGGAGGAGCTGGTGGGCCTGGCGCAGAGCAGCGTCCCAAAGTGCAGGTCCGCCTCTCACCAGGAGAGGGCTCCCAGTGGTCTAGGATGGGCATATCGGCAGGAGGTGGGCACGGGAGCCCTGCAGCCTTGGGAAATGTTCTAGGCTCTGACGGAGGTGGTGGCAACATGGACAGATGTGTATCTGAAATTGGACTGAGCTTATACTTCATGCAAATCACACCTGCTAAAAAACGAAGCAGGAAGAAGTATCAGACTATACAAACACAAATCCACATTAGATACATTGCAGAGAAAATGCACAGTATTAGCAACAGAAGCACAACCTAAGAGCTCTGAGGAAAAGAATAGACACCTCAAGGGAATGATGACACTTCCCAGTAGCTGCAACAAAGGCCAGGAAACAGGGAAGCTACAGCTTCAATGATCTGGGGAAGTCACTGTCTAGAACTTTATATGCAGCCAGGCCATCATTCCAGAGGGAGGAGGAGTGTTCTTTGGACACACAAAAGCTAAGAAAACGTGTCACAACTGAAGATGCTTCAAAAAGCTCTCACAGCTATGCATGGTGACTCAGTCCGCAATCCTGACACTTTGGGAGGCCAAGGCGAGAGGACTGCCTGAGCCTGTGGGTTCGAGACCAGCCTGGGTAACACGGTGAGACCTCATCTGTACAATAAGTAAAAAAATTAGCAGGTGTGGTAGTACATGCCTGTAGTTCTGGCTACCTGGAAAGCTGAGATGAAAGGATCTCCAGAGCCCAGCAGGTCAACACTGGGGTAAT
>NW_007255384.1:0-4906 GCF_000164805.1 Carlito syrichta | reverse complement strand
TTGGCCAGCCCTCTAACTGGCTAGCTGGCTGCCTACCCAACTAGCCAGCCAGGTAGCTGGCTAGTTAAGCCAGCTGGCTAGTCGTTTATCCAACCAGGTAGCTAGCTAGTTTAGTCAGATGGCTATCCAGTTAGCCAGTCAACTAGTTAGTCAAATAGTTAAGTCAGCTAGCTAGACAGGTAGCTAGTTAAGTCAGCTGGCACGTCAGTTAACTATTCAGCTAGGTAGTTAAGTTAGCTAGGTAGTCAGGTTGCTTATCAAGTATCAATTTAAGTCAGCTATCAAGTCAGCTAACTAATCAGCTAGAGAGTTAAGTCAGCTAGCCAGCTAACTAGCCAGTTAGCTAGCTAGATCGGTCAGCTAAATAGACAGCAAGATAACTTCTTTGCTAGATAGTTATGTCAGCCACATAGCCAGCTAACTAGTCAGCGATCTAGTTGTCACCAAGCAAATCAGCTGGTTAGCTAATAAGTGAGCTAGCAACTCAACAAGCTGGTCAGGTAATTAGTGGCCTCTCTCACTTTCCTTCAGGTCAGCTTACTAGTCTGCTCACTCACCTACCAACTGGTCAGGAAACCAGACGGCTCACTCGCCATAAAAAAAGTTCAAGCAACTCGTCAGCTTGCTTGCAGGCCAACAGGACAGATAACTAGTCGGTTTGCACACCAGTTGACTAGTTAAGTCAGCATACCAATGACTCTCTCACTGGCCGACTAGTTAAGGCATCTCACACATCAGCTCACTTGACAGCCAACTAGATGATTCTGTTCACAGGTCTGCTCACTCACTGGCCAACTAGTTAAGTCTTCTGACTGGTCTGCTCAATCGCCAGACAATTAAAGACAGTTGACCATTCAGTTCACAAACCGGCAGGTTAGTTGAGTCAGCTGACCAGTCGGCTCACTCACCTTCAGACTACTTATGTCAGCTTACCAGTCGGCTCACTTGCTGGCCAAATTGTTAAGTCAGCTGCCCAGTCAGCTCTCACCCACCGACTAATCAAGTCCGCTCAACTGTTGGCTCACGCGCTGGCTGTCTACTTAAGTCAGGTAACCTGTCCGCCAACTAGCCGTCCAAATAGTAAAGTGAGCTAAACAATCGTCCGACTAGTTGACCAACTTGTCAGCAGACAAGTTAGCACACCTAACCAGTCGGCCGACTAATTAGGTCAGCTAACTTCTTGGCCAACTAATCGACCAGCTAGTTAGTTGAGCAAATGAGCAGGCAACTAGTGAACATTGCTAACTAGTGGGCCAACTCGTCAGTCATCTTGTTAAGCCAGCTAACTAATCGGTCGACTAGTCGGCCCACTTGTTAAGCCAGCTA
The DNA here is from genome assembly GCF_000164805.1 of Carlito syrichta. Lineage (NCBI taxonomy): Eukaryota > Metazoa > Chordata > Mammalia > Primates > Tarsiidae > Carlito > Carlito syrichta. The sequence continues at coordinate 3,580 of NW_007255384.1, read as the reverse complement.
ACAAGACAGCTAAGTAGGCAGACAACATGTTAAACAATCTAAGTAGTCGGCCGACTCATCATCCTACAAGTTAATACACCAGCTAACTCGTTAAACAACTAGTTAAGTCAACTATTTAACTCGTTTACCAACTAGTTAAAACCGTTAGCTAACTCGTTAACAAACTCGTTAAGTCAGTCACCTATCTCCTTAGCCAACTAGTTAAGTCAGCTAGCTAAGTCAGATAGCTAACCAGATAGCTAGCTAAATAAACTGGCTACGTCAGCTAGCTCAGTGGTTAGCGAACTATTTAAGTCACCTACTTAAGTCTGCTACCTAACTAGTGAGATAATTATTAAAGCAGCAAGTTATTCAGCAAGTTTAATAGTTAGCTAAATATTTAATTCAGGTAGTTGTCAGCTAGCTAACTTGTTAAGTCGTCCATTTAAGTCAGCTAGCAAAGTAATTAACTCAGATGGCTAAGTTGTCTAGTTAAGTCAGCTTTCTCATTTAGTCAGATGGTTAAGAGAGTTAGCCAGCTAATTAGTTAATGGGTTAAGTCAGCAGGGTGAGTCAGGTAGTTAGCTAGTTAACAAATGGGTTAAGCCAGCTGATTGAGTCAGTTAGCTAGCTAGTTAGCAAACGGGTTTTGTCAACTGGATGAGTAGGCAAGCTAGATAGTGAGCTAACGGAACGAGCTAAGTCAGATGATTAAGTCAGCTAGCTAACACATTAGATAACGAGTAAACTTACTAGTTAGCTTTTTGGTTAAGTCAGCAAGCTAGTTAGGCCGCTAACAATTGAAATCAACTTGCTACCTAGGTATCTAACTGGTTAGATAACTATTTAAGTCAGCTGACTACCTAGATAGCTACTTAGTTAGCTAACTATATAAGTTAGCTAGCCAGCCAGGTAGTTAGCTAGCTAAATCAGCTAGTTAAATCAGCTGGCTAGCCAGCAGGCTAGATACGTAGCAAGCTAGTTAAGTCAGTTGGCTAGCCAGCTGGTTAGCTGGTTAATTAAGCTAGTTAAGAGAGCTGGCTATCCAACTGGCAATGTATGTAGTTAGCTAGTTTAGTCAGCTAGACAGCTACCTGACTAGCTAGTGATGTCAGTGTGTTAAGTCAGCTAGCTAGCCAACTGGCTAGCTGGTTAAGTCAGCTAATTTAGTCAGCTGCCAGCCCAGCTGGCTATGCAGGTAGCTAGCTAAATATGTCAGCTTGCTAGCCAGCAGGCTAGCTATTCAAGTCAGATAGTTAAGTCAGCCTGCTAACCTGCAGGCTATGTAGGTATCTAGCTAGTTAAGTGAGCAGGCTTGCCAGCTTGCTATCTTAAATCAGCTAGGAAAGTTAGTTGGCTAGCCAGCTGGCTAGATAGGTAGCCAGCTGGCTAGCCAGCTGACTTGCTTCTTAAGTCAGCTAGTTAAGTCAGCTGGCAACCTGCTGCATAGCTAGTTAAGTCAGACCATTAAGTCTGTTGGATATAAAGCTGGTTAGCTAGTTAAAAAGCTAGTTAAGTCAGATGGCTAGCCATCTGGCTAGCTAGTTAGTTCTGCTAGTTAATTCAGCTGGTAATCTAGGAATCTAGCTATATAAGTGACCTAGTTATGTCATCTAGGTAGCTTGTTAAGTCAGCTAGTTAAGACAACTGGTGAACTAGGTAGCTAGCTGGTTAAGTCAGGTAGTTAAGTTAGCTTGTTAGCTAGTTAAGTCAGCAAGATAAGTCAGCTGGTTAGCCAGGAGCCTAACTGGATAGCTAGCTAGTTATGTCAGCTGGCTAGCCAGTAAGGTAATTAGTTCAGTAATCTAGTTAAGTCAGCTCAATAGGCAGCTGGTTAGCTAGGTAGCTGGCTAGTAAAATCAGCTGTCTATCCAGCTGGCTAGCTATGTACCTAGGCAGTTAAGTCAGCCTGCTAGTCTGCTGGCTAGCTAGTTAAGTCACCTAGTAAAGTCAGTTGGCTATCCAGCTGGCTATCCAGGTAGCTTGTTTATTGAGGTGGCTTGACAGCTGGCTAGCTAGTTAAGTTACCAAGTTTAGTCAGCAGGCTAGCAAGCAGGCTAACTATATAGCAAGCAAGTTAATTCAGCTGACTAGCAATCAGGCCAGCTATTTATGTCAGCTGGTGAAGTCAGCTGGCTAGTCAGTTGGCTAGCTAAGTAGTGAGTTAGTTATTTCAGTTTTCTATACAGCTTGCTAGGTAATTAAGTCAGCTAGTTAAGTCAGCTGGCTAGCTAGCTATCTAGCTTCGTATGGAGCTAGTTAAGTTAGTGGGCTAGCCAGCTGGCTAGTTAAGTCAGCTAGTTGAGTCAGCTAGTTAGCCAGTTGGCTAGCAGGCTAAGTCAACTAGTTAATTCAGCTGGCTTCCCAGGTGGCTAGCTAAGTAACAAGCTAGTTAAGTAAGCTGGCTAGCCAACAGGCTACAAAGTTAAGTCAGCTAGTTACTTCAGCTGGCTTCCCAGCTAGCTAGCTAGGTAGCTAGCTAGTTAAGTCAGCTGGCTAGCCAGTTGTCTAGCTGGTTAAGTCAGCTAGTTAATTCAGCTGGCCAGCCAGCACTCTAGTTACATAAGTCAGCTAGTTGTCACCTGACCAGCCAGCTGGCTAGCAGGATAAGTAAGCTAGTTGTCAGCTGCCAAGCCAGCTGGCTAGATAGATAGTTAGCTACTTAAGTCAGCTAGTTAAGTCATCTGACCAGCTAGGTAGCTGGCTAGTTAAATGATTCAGTTAAGTCAGCTGGTTAGCCATCTGCAAAGCAGGGTGGCTAGCTAGTTAAATCAGCTGGCTAGCCAGTTGGCTAGCTAGTTAAGTCACACAGTTAAGTCAGCTCTCTGACCAGCACTTAGTTATGTAATTAGGTAGTTAACTCAGCTGGCAAGCCTGCGGGCTATGTAGGTAGATAGCTAGTTTATTGAGCTGGTTAGCCATGAGACTGTCTTGTTTTGTCACCTAGTTAAGTCACCTGGCTATCCAGCTGTCTATCATTGAAGCTAGCTAGTTAAGTATGTTGACTAGACAGCTGGCTTCTTCGTTAAATCAGCTAGTTAAGTCAGCTGGCTAGGTTGCTGGCTAGCTAGGTGGCTAGGCAGTGAATTCGGCTGGGTAGCCAGCTGTCAAGCTTGTTAAGTCAGTTTAGTCAGCTGGTTAACCAGGTGGCTAGCTAGTTAAGTCAGCTCATTAAGTCAGTTGTCTAGCAAGCTGGCTAGCTATTTAAAAGCTAGTTACATCAGATGTGTAGACAGGTGGCTCGCAAGTTATTTCAACTAGATCATTCAGCTGGATATCTAGGTAGCTAGTGAGTTAATTCAGCTAGATCTCAGCTAGCCAGCTAGTTAATTCAGCTAGCTATATGATAGCTACTGAGGAGCTAGCTAGTTAAAGCATCTAGTTAAGTCAGCTGACTAGGTAGGTAGCTAGCTAGCTTAGTCAGCTATTTAGGTAGCTGGCTAACTAGTTAAGTCACCTTGTTAAGTCAGCTCAGTGGCCATCAGGTTAGCTATGGGGTTAGGTAGTTAAGTCCGCTGGCAAGTCAGTGGGCTATGTATGTATGTAGCTAGTTATGTCAGCTGGCTAGCAATCATGCTTCTACTTATGTCAGTTAGTTAAG
>NW_007255383.1:8716-9665 GCF_000164805.1 Carlito syrichta | reverse complement strand
CTGGACCTCCATCTTTCTATTACCCATTCCATGTCATCATGAGTGTGTATCTTTGAAATATCACAAGGCAGCAGTTGTTCATGATGCTACATGATACACAAAATGTGGAAAAACTTCAGATCCTTAAAAACAAACTTAGATGGGATTTGTCTTGCAACAGTCAAGGTTTTAAGAATATGTCTCCACATGAAAATATGACTCCTGATAGCCTAAACCCTTCAGAGGCTGCTTTATCTGTATTTACACATTTGTAATAAGGGTGTCACTTCTTCACAGCTTAGGTCAGTCTTTGGAGGGACACATAGGAAGGGCTCCCCCATTCCTACCCTTTCAGGACATCAATCCTTTCCCTTGGGTTTTTGGGTATCTTAACTTAAAGAGCAACGTATGTCCCATGAGTTATAATTAGAGATCCAGCACAGCTGGTTGCATTGATGTGTGTCACTCCTTTGGGACATGGAAGATGTTAGATTCCTTCTTTGCACTGTTGGGAGAATCGCCTGGCAGAGGTTCTGGGAAAGACAGTGAGAGGTTCTTAATTCATTAACTAGGGGGCTTTAGAGGGAAGTGCCTCAGCTACCTTGGTCCCTAGGTACTCAAGTCATGTCAGTTGCCCCGGGCTTGGGCTGCCCTCCTGACTGAGCCCAGGCAGCAAGTCCCTCCATGCCCTGGGCAACTCTGGCTGTGTGTCTCACTTGATCACTTCTTTTCTTTCTGTAGAAACCCTTCCATTTTTCTTCTGGCTGTCCTCAGAGATACATCCTTTCTTCACAGATACCATTTTCTTTTTATTGCACAATAAGCATAAATGGTCAACTAAGTGCAAAGTCAAAGTCATTATCCACCAAAAACTATTAATAGTTTCCCTTAACTTGGAAGCGAGGAGGGTTAACTTTCAAACTCTCTCTGGACATGAAGGAAAATATCTGTGCATGATCCTTCTGGAATA
>NW_007255383.1:2403-7250 GCF_000164805.1 Carlito syrichta | reverse complement strand
CCCCAACAGGGCCCCGAGGGAATTGGGAGTCTGTAGTGCTTCTGGAAGTCTGAAGTCTACATACTTCTGGAAGACTGGCAGGACAATCACTTAGGCAAATATTTGTCTGACATCATTTAGACAAACTGAGTCTTTTGGCTAAGATACTTGGCAACTAATCAGATGAATGGCCATTAAAGGAATTTCCTGGACTCCTTGCCTCTTTCTTTTCAAGGCCCCTAGTTTTCTACTTAAGGTGATTTTAAGATGGTGGAATTAAGAAGTCTTGGACAGTTCTTTTTTCTCAGAATTATATCCCACCAAAAATGGGGGGGGACAAAGGAAACATCTGTCTTTAGCAAATCTAAAAACATCTGTGTTTCTGAACCATAATACAAAAGAAGGGGCTGTTGAATGCAGAAAATACCTAATGAGAATACCTTCATTTGTAGGTCTCAGGATAGGTCGGTAGTAGAGCTCACAGAATGGGGGTGGAGGAAAGCAGGGAGGGGCTCACCCTGGGGGCAAGCCTGGGATTCCCATGCCAGGGCAACAGGGCCAAGTAGATGGTAGGAGGCAGGAGTGTCCACAGCCATGTTTTCCACCACAGAACAGCAGAGAGGCAGGCCTGAGAGAGAAAACACACAACTTTACAAGAACCCATTGGTAAGGTTGGTGTCAGGACACCCTAAAATCCAAGCAACTCCATGATTGCCAGCTTCATTTCTCTAGAGGAAAATACACATAGAAAAAGAGCCTGTCCTCCTGCACACCTCAGGCCCTGAGGACCCTCTCTGTGGAGCAGTGAGAGGCCTGCCATCTTGGAAACCAGCTCTGCCCCTTCTGGGCAAATAGGAGATGGGTGATGGCCACATCCTCACCTTCCCACACTCCTTTTGCTTCTTACTTGCACACATTAGACTCTGCTTGCAGGGCCCTGAGCCTCTAGGAAACCCCAACAGTGTTTACTTTTTCTTTTCTTCTCCCTATTTCTTAAATATGCTCATAAGGGGCATCTTTTCTTTTCCAGCTTGTTTTTCTGGAGAAGTGAACTCTTCCAAAATCTATCATAGATTTTATGGAACTGTTAACCCCAAATTTCAGAATCCGAGAGACCAACAAAGAGCCAGCTCTGATGCAAACACACAAGGGTCTTTATTCAGGCTCGAGTCTGGGCTCACGCCCGAAGCAGCAGCTTCAGGGACGAGAGCCCCCGATCCAGCATGGCAAGCAGTTTTTATACATCATTACAGAGGGAGGGGAAAGAACTTTAAACTTGTTTTTACATGATAGGGGTAATTTCTCCTAATGGGTACGGGGGCACTTGGGATTGGTCTGGTCCGCTCAGCTACCTGTGATTGATGGGGGGAGCTGCTAAATGAGCAGAGTGGAATGTCAGATAAGCTAGGTTTAGCAAGCAGGCAGGCTAAGCAAAGGAATGTCCGGGAGGGGTTTATTACTTGACATTCACATACTGCTAGCAGCAGTTGTGGAAGCAATCGGTTATTTTATGAGACAAACAAAAATTAAACTTAACAAAATTCTAAGTACAAACACTGCAAACAAATACAGTGAACATGGGGTAGGAATTCATATAGTAATAGTTCTGTTAGAGTGTTTTTTTTTTTTTAATCTCTTGGGTCTCTCACTAATCTCTAAATTAAGTAACACTCTAGGTCTTGAAGCACATAGCTGTTGCCTTTCTTTTTAAGGCCAGGAGGGCAGATCCTGGATGGATGAGGAAAGCACTGGGACAGGACAAGCCTTTTGGCTGCAAACCCATCACTGATAGTTGACGCTGGAATTAGAAACCAGGCTCTCTACTGCCCAGCTCTAGGTGTTTGTTTTACATCACCTGGCTCTAATTTGCCCTATACTCTCCCTAGAAAGGTCGACCATCAGAAGATACCTGTCACCGATGTGTGCATGAAATTCCACCAGAGGCATAGATGTGAACGTGCGAATCCTCCAGGAAGGAAGGTGTCTCTAACTCAGGGACTGGCAAACTTTTTCTGCAAAGGCCCAGATAACATGTGAGGTTTTGCAGGCAGTACAGTCTGTTGCAAGCGTGCAACCCGGCCTTGGTAGCACGGAAGCAGCTAGAGACTACCTAACACACGAACAGATCGTTATTTGTGGACACTGACGTTTGCCCTGCTTGTGATTTTCACGTCACGGCACAGTCTTCTACTGAGCTCCTTTCAGCCATTTAAAAATGCAAGAATCGTCCTTAGTTCAAGGCAGTGGGCCAGGTCTGGCTCTCAGGCCGTGAGTTGCTGGCACTTGCTCTGCAGCGCTGTGCTTTGGGTGCGAAGGCTCGGAGGGAAGGACCGGGTGAGGAAACCGAGCGAACAGGAAGTCACCGAGTTCCCCAGGGAGAAAGCGGGAAATGCGGCAGGTCACTGCCACCTGCAGTCTGGCCTCTGCCGTCTTGGTGCCGTCCTCTGAGGCCGCCTAGGAGACGGCTGCTGCCCACCGGGCCGTGTATGCACCCCTGCAGGTGGGGCCCTCACTGGGCCACGTGGGCCTCCCAGGAGCCACGGCCTCCACGCAGGTGTCTGGCCAGGTGAGGGTAAGCCAGGTGTCCCACACTCTGCATCACAGCTGCTGCAACATCTAGCTCCTTTTTCCTCCGTGCCATCCGTGTGTGAGGGTCCTTGCCTCGCCATAACGAAGCTGAGAGGAGGCCCCAGCGTGCTGTTCCCATCCTTAAGCGCGGGTGAACTCTGTGTTTTCCTCCCGTTTATAACTGAGAACATGTGGTATTCAGTTTTCTGATTTGCTTAGAATAATGGCCTCTGGCCACATCCTTGTTACCACAAAGGACATGATTTTGTTCTTTTTTATGGTTGCATAGTATTCCATGGTATATATGCACCACATTTTTATTTTTTGTTATTTTTTAAAATCTTATTTTAAAGATGTAGGGTACTACTGATGGGAACGTAAGTCAGGTCCATGTTTCTGCTACTGTGAAGAGGGCTGTGATAAACATACGAGTGCAGGTGTCTTTTTGCTAGAACCATGTAGGCTGCTTTGGGTGGATACCCAGCAATGGAACTGCTGTGTCGAATGGTAAATTTATTTTCGTCTCCTTGAGGAATCTCCAAGTTTTCTTCTCTCCGGGGGCTGAAGTAACACGAGCTTACACACTTGCCCGACAGTGCGTGAGCTTTCCCTGTCTTTGCAACCTCGCCAACATCTGTTGCTTTTTGACTTACTGTAATGCTATTCTGACTCGTGTGAGACTGTATCTCATGTGGTTTTGATTTGCATCTCTATGATGATTAGCGATAATGGGCGTTTCCCCCCACATGTTCGTTGGCTGCTTGTATGTCTCCTAAGCAGGGAGGAAGGGAGACAGCCAAGGGCTGAAAAACCAGGTCTGGGTACCATGCTCACCATTTGGGTGGCAGGGTCAACAGAAGCCCAAACCTCACCATCACGCAATACACCCATGTAACAGATCTGCACATGTACCCTTTGGATCTAAGAAAAGAAAAAGAAAATTTTGCTACCCCAAGATATCAAAGCTGTATGCTTACGTTTTTAACAGCAGCTTTGCTGAAATATAATTCCATTCCATCTGTTTTTCCCACTTAAGCAACTATTAATTTACATTATGTCTTAGTAAATTTCTACTGTCTGTACTTTGATGCAAATGAAATCACATAGCATGTGGTCTTCTATGCCCAGCTTATTTCACGTAGTGTAACGTTTTTGAAGTCCATCCATGTTGTACACGTTACTTTATTCCTTTTCACGGCCAAATTACATTCTATTGAATGGGCATGTCGCATTTCACTTAGCCAGCCATCAGCCAATAAGCATTTAAGGTTGTGTTTAGAAATAGAAAAAGGGTTGCAGTGCCAGATTGCTCCATGTTGCTGTTACATCGGAGGGATTCTGTTCCCACTTTGTCGCTTTTCAGACACAAAAATCACTTGAGGAGACACGTGTTGCAACAGACCAACACTGCAGGCTGCCACTTGGTCGACCCTGGGCATAAGCTGCTGTCGTCTTGAAAGCACTTCCTCCAGCCACCTCGCGTGGCCCTTCTGGGTGAGTGAATGAGAGGACGCAGCCAGCACCGCCTTCCACGTGGACAGACCAAGGCTCAGAGCGCTCCAGGGGCTTGAGGCAGGTCAGGATTCGCCTCCAGGTCTGACTCGAAAGCCCCGATGCTGAAGCGTGCAGTAGGCCAGGGTGACTTCAGCCGGGCGGGTGTGCCGAGACCAGCCCCTGCAGGCACCAGCCTCCTCCCACCCTGCCACCAAGCCAGGTGCATGGAGGGGACCCGGGAGCCCTTGCGGCCCCAAAAGGCGGCTGGCTACTCCCTCCAGCCTGAGCCTTGCTTGGCCCCAGTCTGGCCCTTCGGCCTGACAGGTCCTCTGTGGTCCCCCGCTACGTCTCCTGGTGGTGCCCACTGCCCGCCCACCCTCACCCACTCAGCAGTCTGGGCTCCAGGGAGGTCCCCCGGGGCCCCACGGCCCTTCTGCAGCAAGGGTCCTCCCAGAGAGGCTTTTGTCCCGAGGGACCCGCCAGTCCATTGCCTGGAACGCAGTCGGCCCTGGTATGTGTTCGCTGCTTGGCTGAGCAACGATGAGTTCGTGCCTCGGACCCTCAGGTGCCCTGGGAACCCCGATGAGACCCCGCTTAACTTCCAGGGGAGTACCCCCGGGTTCTGGAATTCAGTCCCGGGATGAGCCACAGCGGAGATGAAAGGCGCATCCAAGGGGCCGCTGGCTCCTCCTCGCCGCCGTCTGCAGTCAGCACCGCGTCGCCCCGCCCGCCCGAGCAGGGCCTGGCTTGGGCGCTGCGGAGCCGGGGGAGCGGGAGCGGGGGCTTGAGCCCGGCCGGGTGGCCCG
>NW_007255383.1:0-548 GCF_000164805.1 Carlito syrichta | reverse complement strand
CGCGCTGCGGCCGCGCGGACTCAGGGATGTGATCGGCGGAGTCGTTCGGGTCCGCCCGCGGAGCCGGGACTTTCGCCCCTGGGGTCCCCGAAGCGCCAACGGGACGCGGATGCGGGGACCGCGAGCTCGTGTTTGGATCCGACGCCCGGAATCGCCTGCGGTGAAGGCTGAAGCTGGAGCGGCGGCGGGGAGGGAAGAGGCGCGCCGCTGGTGGCCAAAAAGTGTTACTGCCCGCGGGTTCGAGACCCGCCTGGGCCGCGAGACCTCATCTCCACGACAAATCGAAAAATCGGCCGGGCGTGGTAGCGCGCGCCTGTAATTCCGGCTACTCGGAGGGTTGAGGCGGAAGGATCGCCGGAGCCCGGCGGGTCGAGGCTGCGGGGGCCGGGAGCGGCCGCTGCCCTCCAGTCTGGGCGACCGAGGGAGACTCCAACTCAAAAAAAAGAAGAAAAAGTTTCACGCAAGAGAAGACAAGACGACGGCGAGGGCGGCTGGCTCTGGAGAGCAGCCGGCAGCCTTCGTTCTGCAGGCCCTCGTCACACCCGCTC
>NW_007255382.1:175701-176588 GCF_000164805.1 Carlito syrichta | reverse complement strand
CGGGGACTTTGTTGGTGTCAATGTTTATTTTTATTCCACTGTGGTCCGAAAAGGTGCATGGTAGAATTTCAGTCCTTTTAAATTTGCTTATACTAGATTTGTGTCCAATTATGTGGTCGATCTTAGAATATGTTCCATGTGGTGATGAGTAGAATGTGTATTCTGTGGTCTTTGGATGGAGTGTTCTATAGGTATCAATTAAGTCCATTTGGTCCAGAGTCTCATTGAGGTTCCGGATCTCCTTGCTGATTTTTTGTCCTGATGATCTGTCTAAGGTTGTGAGTGGTGTATTAAAGTCCCCAGTTATTATGGTGTTAGAGTCAATGTCTTTCTTTAGTTTTCCTAGAAGTTGCTTTATGAATGTTGGTGCGCCTATGTTGGGTGCATATATGTTTAGGATAGATATTTCTTGTTGATGGAGTGAACCTTTTATCATTATGTAGTGGCCCTCTGTATCTTTTTTAATTTTTGATAGCTTAAATGGTATTTTGTCTGAAATTAGGATCGCGACTCCTCCTTTCTTTTGTGTTCCATTCGCCTGAAAATTTGTTTCCCATCCTCTTACTTTGAGTCTGTGTATGTCCTTTCTAGTGAGATGGGTCTCTTGAAGGCAGTATATTGTTGCCTGGTGATATTTTATCCATTTTGTCATTCTATGTCTTTTCAGTGGTGCGTTTAGTCCATTCACATTCAGACTAATTATTGAAATGTGAGAGTTCATCCCTATCATGGAGTTCTTATTGAGTTATTGTTCTTCCACTTGGTTTTTTCTTTTTTCTTTTTCTTTTTTTTTTTTTTGCTTTCTTTGCTTTTGGGGTTGGTTCGTGTATATTTTATTCTTTTCCCTGTACTCTTGTGAAGAACGTTGGTCTTTTTTCTTTTTTCTT
>NW_007255382.1:130302-175681 GCF_000164805.1 Carlito syrichta | reverse complement strand
TATATTTTATCTTTTCCCTGTACTCTGTGAAGAACGTGTCTTTTTCCTTTTCTTCTGTGTTTAGTACTTTCTTAAGTGTTTCATGTAGAGATGGTTTTGTGGCTGCATAAGTTCTTAGGGATTGGATATCTGGGAAAGATTTTAATTCTCCCTCACTGATGAAGCTTAGCTTGGCTGGGTACGTTATTCTTGGTTGAAATTGTTTATCCTTTAGGACTTTGAAGATAGGGCTCCAAGCTCTCCTAGCCTGCAGGGTTTCTGCAGATAAATCTGCTGCTATTCTGATTGGTCTTCCATGGTGGGTGATCTGGCCTTTTTCTCTTGCTGCCTTTAGGATTTTTTCTTTTGTGCCTACTTTATTTAGGCGAATTATTATGTGTCTAGGAGTTGGTCTTCTCATTTGTTGTCTTGCGGGGGTTCTCTGAATCTCTTGTGTTTGAATTTTTGTATCACTGATTAGATAAGGGAAATTTTCTTGAATGATCTCGTGGAAAGTTTGTTCCAATGTGGTCTCTGTTTCTCTTTCTGCCTCAGGGAGTCCGATTATTCTTACGTTAGGCCTCTTGATGAATTCACTCATCTCTTGAAAGTTTTGTTCTGTCTTTTTTAGCTTATTTTCTGTGTTTTTAAGAGTTTGGGTTATTTCTATATTTTGGTCCTCAAGCTCTGAGATTCTTTCTTCTGCTTGGGTAATTCTGCTTTCCATGCTTATCAATTTGTTATTTATTTCATTCACAGTATTCTTTATTACTGTCATTTCAGATATCAGCTCCTTCCTAGTTTCTTCTTGTGTCTCCTCAATTCTTTTTAGTCTCTCCATTATTGTTTTGATATCTACATTTGCATTTTGAGACCCTTCATTCTGGGGACTTTTCATTGTTTGTATTCCAAAGTCAATTTTCTCAGTGTCTGCTCTCCCAGGCGTCTGGGAGAGACCCATACTCTTCTTTTGGTTTTTCTTCATTTCTGTAGATTTTTCTCCCTTTACCCCTTTCCCTCCCCCTCTTCAATTCTGTTTTTGAGGGAAGGTGGGGTTGCTTTTATTTCTCTTCTGCAATGACCTGTTCTTCCTTATGAGGGTCTTCTGGTTTTGTTCACTTTTCCCTCTGCTTTACAGTCTGTCTATTCAGCAGTTTGCAGTCTTGGTCCGTTCAGAGAATCTCACCAGTTCACCTATGCTGTCGCCATCTTGCCCCCGGAAATTAAATTGAATATTAAAAGAAAAACCTGCCCTCTTGTGGCAGGCCCTGTAATTGTTCCTCTAATCAGATATGTCCTGCAGAGCCACCTCTTTCACTCTCTCCTCAGTGTAGGAAGCAGGGAATGAGGAGGGGCAGTGGAGGTGGGTGGGGCTGCAGTCCTCCCCTCCCACTCTAGTATGGCCAGGGAGATCTCCTCCGGTGGGGAGGTACGGGATTTTCTCTTCTCTTTTACTCACATGGGGTGCCCCAACCAAGCCTATTCTGGAATGGAGTTCCTGTATTGCAACTGACATCCAGGCTCTGCCTGGGTTTGTCATTCTTAGTTGTGGCCCAGCTGTGTGGGTCTGATGTTCAGAGGACTGCTGGGGAGGAGGGGGTTTGACTCACCACTGTTATCTTGGATTTCTTCCACCTCCTTTTCTGACCACACCCTTTGTTCCATGGCTGGATCAGGGTAGGGGGTGGGGCGCCTGAAACTCAGCACTTGTCAGGTCCCTCCACAGTTTGTGCTTTCAGGATAGTCCCTCTGGGTCACGATCAATCCCTGAGTAGTTGATCCACCAGTTACAGAAATGGGGTCTGTTCCTCCCTGGTGAGCAAGTCAGAGCACTTTCCTGACCCGTTTGGGGTGCCTCTCTTGTCCTCTTCCGTGGGACTTTGCCTCTGGACTCCATCCACAGCCTTTGTTGCCAGTGCCCTGCCAGATGCTGAAGTGGTGAGGCAAAGCCAGGAGTTGGCAGTCTCTGCTGCTGCACCGGGGAGGGAGAGCCTGGGGCGATATTTTCTCCTTGCACTTTTGTCCATTAAAAGAAAAAACAATGGCACTTGGCTTCTGCGACCTGGGAAGAGCCAGGGACGAAACAGAGAAGCTGCAGCACCAGTTGTTGCACCAGGGGCCTGGCCACTTGCTCATGAGCCCTCACTTAGACAATCTCTCCCAGCATTTTCTTCCCAGGAAGGGTTTTTTGATTTAAAAAAAAATGAAAAGTAAAAGACAATGGCGCTCATTTTCTGCGTCCCTAGAATCACTAGGGTCCAAGCTGCAGCAGCTGTGGCACCAGGAAAGCCCTGACTGCCAGCTCCTTAGCCCTCAGTCAGCTACTGACACACCCACTCGCTCACCAGGAGGTACACAAAATTTTCCATATACTTACTCACTTACATGGTGACTTGCATAGTCCAACTGACTTGGCCACCATCTTCCCACCCCTCCCTGTGTATTTTTAATAATGGCCATTCTGACTGGTGTAAGGTGTATCTCTTTGTGGTTTTAATTTGCATTTCCCTGATTTTGAGTGATTTTGAATATTTTTTTATGTTTGCTGGCCATTTAGATATCTTATGAGAGATGTATGTTCATGTTGTTTGCCCACTTTTAAATGGGGTTATTTGGGTTTTTTTTTTTCTTGGCTGATTTGAGTTCTTTTTAGATTCTGGAAATTAGTCCTTTTTCAGATGTATAGTTTGTGAATGTTTTCTCCCATTCTATAGGTTACTTATTTTTTCTTTTGATTATGTCTTTTGCTGTTCAGAAATTTTTTAGTTCAATTAAGTCCCACTTATTTATTTTTGTTTTAGTTGTATTTGCTTTGGGGATTTTAGCCATATAGTCTTTTCCTAGGCTGATGTTCATAAGAATTTTTTTTCCAGGTTTTCTTCTAGGGTTTTTATGGTTTCAGGTCTGATGTTTAGGTATTTAATCCATCTTGAGTTAATTTTTGTATACAGGGAGAGATAGGGATCAAGTTTCATTTTTCTGCATGTTGTTATCCAATTTTCCTAGCACCATTTGTTGAATAAAATGTCCTTTCTCCAGTGTATGTTTTTGTCTTCTTTGTCAAAGATCAGTTGGTTATAGATATTTGGGTTTATTTATGGATTCTCTGTTCTGTTACATTGTTCCATGTGTTTGCTCTTGTGCCAGTACCATGCTGTTTTGGTTACTATGGCCTTGTACTATAATTTGAAGTAAGGTAATGTGATGCCACCAGCTTTGTTCTTTTAGCTTAGGATTGCTTTGGCTATTCTGGCTCTTTTTTGGTTTCATATGAATTGTAGGATTTTTTTTTTCTAATTTTGTGAAAGGCGACATTGGTAGTTTGATAGAGATTGCATTGAATCTGTAGATTACTTTAGGTAATATGATCATTTTAATAATGTTGGCACTTCCATGAGCATGGGATGTTTCTCCATTTTCTTATGTTCTTTGCAATTTCTTTCATCAGAGTTTTGTAGTTTTCCTTGCAGAGATTTTTCACTTCCTTGGTTAATTATATTCCTAAGTATTTTAGCTTTTTGGCTGCTCTTGCAAATGGAATTGAGTTTTTGATTTGATTCTCAGCTTGATTGCTATTGGTGTATTGCAGGGCTGCTGATTTGTGTGTTTTGATTATGCATCCTTAAACTTTACCAAATTCATTTATCAGGAATTTTTGGAGGAGTCTTTAGGATTCTCTAGGTATAAGATCATATCATTTGCATACAGAAATAGTTTGATTTCTTCTTTTCCAATTTGGATATCCTTTATTTCTTTTTCTTACCTGATTGCTCTGGCTAGGACTTCCAGTACTATGTTGAATAGGAGTGGTGACAGTGGGCATCCTTGCCTTGTTCCAATTCTCAGGGGGAGTGTGTTCAATTTTTCTCTATTCAGGATGACACTGGCTGTGGGTTTATTGTATATAGCTATTATTAATTTGAGGAATATTCCCTCTATGCCTATTTTGCTGAGGGTTTTTATCATGAAAGTATACTGGATTTTATTGAATGCTTTTTCTGTATCTGTTGACATAATCATATGATTTCTGTTTTTAATTCTGTTTATGTATTGGATGACATTTATTGACTTCCATATTATGAAATACCCTTGCATCCCTGGGATAAAACTTCTTAGGTCATGGTGTATTATTTTGTATGTATTTGCTAATATTTTGTTGAGGATTTTTACATCTATGCTCATAAGGGATATTGGTCTGTAGTTTTCTTTTTTTGTTGTTGTGTCTTTTCCTGACTTTGGTATCAGAGTGATACAGGCTTCATAGAATGAGTTATGGAGGATTCCCTCATCTTCAATCTTGTGGAATAGCTTCAGTAAGCTTGTTTCCAGTTCTTCTTTGAAGGCCTGGTATATTTCAGCTGTGAGTTCATCAAGTTCTGTACTTTTTATTTCTTGGGAGACTTCTAATTACTGTTTCAATCTTGCTACTCATTTATTGGTCTGTTCAGGATTTCTATATCTTCCTGATTCAAGGTTGGGGGTTGTGTGTTTCTAAGAATTTATCCATTTCCTATAGATTGTCTGCTTTGCAAAGTGATGTTCATAATAGTCTCAGATGATTTTTTTGACTTTCTGTTGTACCAGCAGAAATGTCTCCCTTTTCACTTCTGATTGAGTTAATTTGAGTCTTTTTTCTTTGTTTCTTAAGTATTTTAGCTAGCAGCCTATCAATTTTGTTTATATTTTCAAAGAACCAACTTTTTGTTTCATTGATCTTTTGTATTTTTTCAGCTTATTTCAATTTCATTTAGTTCTGCTCTGATCTTTGTTATTCCTTTTCTTCTGCTAGCTTTAGTTTGTTTATGTTTTTCTAGTTCCTTGAGTTGTGATGTTAGTTTGTTGATATGTGATCTTTCAGTCTTATTAATGTAGGCCTTAAGCTCCATAGATGTTTCTCTGATCACAGCTTTGGCTGTGTCCCAGAGGTTTTGATAACCTGTTTCACTGTTGTCATTTGTTTCCAGGAATTTTAAAATTTCCATCTCGATTTTATTGTTGATCCAAGGATCATTCAGAAACAAATTGTTTAAATTCCATGTCTTTGTTTGGTTTAGCTAGTTCTTCTTGGAGTTAATTTCAAGTTTTATTACTCTGTGGTCTAAGATGGTGCTTGATGCAATTTGGATTTTTAAAAAATTTATTGATACTTTATTTGTGTCTATTATATTTTATATCTTGCAGAATATTCCATGTGCTGATGAGAAAAATGTAAATTCTGTGGTCTTGGGATGGAATGTTCTTAGATGTCTGTAGTTCCATTTTCTCTAGAGTCCTATTTAACTCCAATATTTCTTTGTTGACTTTCTGCCTGGATGATCTGTTTGTTGCTGTCAGTTGCATGTTGAAGTCTCTCACTATTATTATTGTATTGTTGTCTATCTCTTTTCTTAGGTATTATCTAATTTGTTTAATAAAACTGGGGGCCCTGATGTTAGATATATATATATCTGGCAGTCTATATCTTTTTAGTGGGGCACTGAGACCATTTACATTCAGAGTTAATAATGATATGTAAGGTACTATTCTATTCACCATATTGGTTTTTATCTGGTTGCTTTGTTTATTTATTTTCTCTGTTGTATTGGTGTTCCATAAAGTCTATTAACTTTATGATTTCCAGCATTTTCCTACTGGTGTATTTTGACCTTTTGTTTCAGTATTTATGACTCCTTTAAGTATATCTTGTAGAGTCAGTCTAGTGGTGACAAATTCTCTCAGAGTTTGCTTGTCTGCAGAGGACTTCATTTCTGCTTCATTTATGAAAGTTAGTTTTGCAGGATACAAAATCCTTAGCTGACAGTTATTCTGTTTGAAGATATTGAAGATGGGGCCCCAATCTTTTATGGCTTATAGGGTTTCTTCTGAGAACTCTGCTGTTAGTCTGATAGGCTTACCTTTGTAAGTTATTTGATGCTTTTGTCTTACTTCTCTTAAAATTCTTTCCTTCACATTAGCTTTGCATAACCAGATGATTATATGCCTTGGAGATGATCTTCTGGGGTTCTTTGGGCTTCTTGTATCTGAATGTTTAGCTCTCTGGCAAGGTCAGGGAACTTTTCCTCCATTATTCCCTCAAATAAGTTTTCCAAACCTTTCTCTTCTTCTTACTCTATAGGAGAAATACTGTAGCTGCCTCATGTTGGCCTTCTTAGTCCAGATCTGAGTGTGGTTTTGTTGCAATTGCAACACAGGCTTGAAATTTCTTATTCTTAGAGTTTTGGCTGGTTTACTGGAGATTTTATTTTTAATCAATATCTGCTCTACCTTCAGATTTAAGCCTTCCCTTTGTGCCTGAACCTCAGACAGGGTCTCTGTCTAAGCTGTCATTCCTCTCCCAGCAATAGACTGCTGATACTTATTACTCAATACCATTACTTATTGTCATATAAAGCACCTAACATGCTGCTTGATGCATTTTAATTACTTAATACATAAATGCTTATTCTTATGGTAGTGACTTGCCTCACCAGAGATTAAATTGATTTTTTTTTCCTCATGAGAGGGAACAGAATGTTGGAATCACCAAAAACAATCTATATGCCTGTCCTTCACCCCATAAGTCTGAGTATGGTATGTTTTGGGGAACATTGCTAAGGAAAACTTCTCCAGGGAGTAATCACCTGTGAGTCACAGAAAGTAACCCCATTCTGAAATCTCCCCAGTTGGAAAGGAGATAGAGATCTTCTGCCAGGATTTTTGAGTAACCACATTTTCCAGGAAAAAGGATATAATCACATCCTTCATGTGTCATGAACTTGATTTTTTAAAAAATTGCCTGGACTGTTGTTGCATGAATCTTCTTTAGAGTCTTTGAAGGAATAACCATCTGATCCATTCCTAGTCAAGCACTGTGGATGTTGGCCATTACTCTGTGAAATGGCTGGGAGTGACCTATAATGAGCTGATAAAACAAAGCTGCAACCCTGGAAGCCCAAGTGTGGGACATTCTTTGCCAACCTTAGCTCTGAGGAGGTAGGATGGTTCTACACTGAAGAACTGAGGTGTCTTTCACAGTAACAACTAGTGGCATATCGTTGTAGACTGGGCAAATTTGTCGACTTTGAAGGACAAGCTTTCAACTATAGACATTGTAGCAGATAGAAGCAACATATTAATAGCTGGCATTTGTTGTGCATTTACAGTGTACTATACCTTTCTAATCTCCTTATGTAAATTGACTCATATAATACTCACTACATATTTTATAAATGAGCTAGCTATAGGCAAGAGAGGTAATAAATTATCCAATCAAAAAACTAGAATTCAAACCCAGGTGGTCTCTCTAGAGATTACATTATTAGCTGCTACACATGTTGTAGACATAAATGATCTTCCCAATAGGAAGGAGAAGGCAGACAAACCACCTCTTGCACTATGTGGATCTCTAGGATTTTTGAATGACTCAGAGGGAGAATGGGAGTTCCATGAGAGAGATATTTTGCTTTTGTATCACATGGAATTCAACTATACTAATAACATTATTATTGTAATCTCTAAGTAATTTTCTACATATGCTTTATTTTCCCAATCTGCTGTTAACCTCTTTGAGGAAATATACTGTTGCTAAATTGTTTTGTACACCCCTCTCTTTTATAATACTCTGAAGATCATTCTCTTTATAGAATATCATTGACAAACTTTCTGTGACAGAAAAATAAGACTGGGCCTGAAAAATTAAATTTAGGCAAATAAAACTTGGAATAAAATCTAAAAACTCATGATTTGTTTAGGCGTTTGGTAATTGAAACTTCAGTCTTACTGTTGCTAAAAAATCTTTTATAAAGGAAATTATTTTATTTTCTTTTAAGACAGGCTCTTGCTGTGTTGTCCAGGCTAGTCTCAAACTCTGGGGGGGGGGTCAAGTAATCCTCCCACCTTGGCCTCCGAAAATGCTGGGATTACAGGTGTGAGCCACCATACCTGGCCTGAAATTCTTAATCTACATTTATAAGTTACCCTCATGAGAAGCAACTTAAGTAAATGGTTTGGTTATACACATTTAACCTTTATCTGTGGATCAAGATGACAGAGATTATTTGTCAATTTCTATTTAGAACAAGTACCAGCAGGTGAAAGATTATAATGTTAATTTCCATGTCCCTTGAGCTCTTCTGTTTTTTGGGAACATATCTGTTGACATGGAGCTTGACACCAAGACTGCTTGAGATAGTTTCTTTTAAAATTATCAGAAGCTGGGCTCAGTGGCTCAGCCTGTAATCCTGTGCCTTTGGGAGGCTGAGGTGAGTGGATTGCCTGAGCCCGCGGGTTCGAGACCCGCCTGGACAGCGAGACCTCGTCTCTACAATAAATCAAAAAATCAGCCGGGCGTGGTAGTGCATGCCTGTAATTCCAGCTACTGGGAAGGCTGAGGCGGAAGGATTGCTGGAGCCCAGCAGGTCGAGGCTGCGGTGGCCGGGAGCAGCCACTGCACTCCAGTCTGGGTGACAGAGTGAGACTCCAACTCAAAAAAAAAAAAAAAAAAATCAGAAAAAAGTAGGTTCTCCTTGCTTTTTCTGTGTACTAAAAGGAATGCCCTTAACTATTACATATATCCAGAGTAATATAGTTTTGTGAGCATTTTCAAAGGAATGACCGAGATCAGTGGCAGACCAAAAATAAAAGCATGATCATTTTCCCCCAAGAGACAACAGAAATTAAAAATAGATACAATTTTTTTTTTAGCATTAAGCTTTCTTAATGAAAAAAAAAAGGTAATATCTTACCATAGATCAACAATCTCCAATCTCTTTGGCATCAGGGACCAGTTTCATGGAAGACAATTTTTCCATGGGCAGGGGAGGGATCAGCATTCTCATAAGGAGTGCAAAACCTAGATCCCTCACATGCTCAGTTCACAATAGGGTTCCCAGTCCTATGAGAATCTAACATTGCCACCGATCTGACAGGAGGCAGAGCTCAGGTGGTACTGTGAGCGATGGGGAGTTGCTGTAAACATGAATGAAGCTGTAAATACAGATGAAGCTTCGCTTACTCTCCCACCACTCACCCCCTGCTCTGTGACTCAGTTCCTAACAGGCCATGGACTGGTACCGGTCCTTGACTCAGGGTTTGGGGACTCCTGCTAGATCCTTAGAGAAGGCAATAAAAGTTACTATTCTGCAAAAGAGAAGTTCATTTGATCTTTTTATTGTACCTTATTATTTTCTCATTATAAAAATTATATTTATTGTTGAAAAGTATTAAAGTTTAGTATGTATATATAAGTGAAAAAATAAAACTACCTGTAACCTCACTATGCAACAATAACCACTGTCAATATATAATTTCAGAGTTTTCTCTATCTAGATCTACATTTGTGTGTACATATCTAGCTCTCTATATAAATCACAGGGATGAAACCAAGCTGTATGTATTTATTATGTGTTTTCTTCCATGTAAGGCTATGTAGGGAAACATTTCTCCATTGTGGCAGAAATGGCTAATTGAGTTGCAAAGATTTGTGCTCCCCTTCCACAGTGTGGAGTTGTTGGGAAGCAGTTCCCCAGCCAGGGACTGTATTTCCCAGACTCAGTGCAGTTATGTGGTGCTATGTTACTGCTGTTGGTAAAGTGTAATAGGAACTGCAGGGAAGTGCTACTTCTGGGCCAAGTAGATTCAGTATCTGTGTTTTTCAGGCTTTCATTCATTTTCAAGGTGAACTTGGAGGTCACACTTGGACTTTCTCATTATCATGAGCAAAATATGACATCTGGATAACCTGGTTGCTAGTCCCATGAGGAGAATAAAAGATAGATGGAGCAGAGCCACCCTAGCTTCCCAACCACGTGGAGCTGCACACCAAGGCAGAGCTGCCTAAGTGACATGCAGACCTGTGATTAAGAAATAAATGGTCATTTGTTGTAATGCATTAGGTATGCTTTACCGAAGCTGATGGGCCCCAGGTAAAGATAATTGACTATACAAAGAGAGATGTATCTTTAAAAGAATTATATTGTCTTAAAAAGAGTTGTACAACAAATCTTAAAAAGGTCTATTTCTCTTGGCATAATGTCCTCTCAGCTCATCATCGTTGTAGAACATGGCAGGATTTTCTTCTTTTTGAAGGCAGAATAATATTCTGTTATATATAAACCACATTTTCTTTATCCCTTTACCCACTTATGCACACTTCTGTTGTTTCCATATTTTGGTTATTGTGAATAATGATGAGAATGAAGCTATCTTTATGACGTGGTGATTTTTTTTCCTATGGGTAGCTATGAAGAACAGAAAGAAAGATACTGTATAATCTCACTTATATGGGAAATGTTTTTTTTAAAAGGAATACATAGAAACAGAGAGTAGAATGGTTGGGCAGGAGGGCAGAGGAAATCAGAAGTCATAGATACAAAGTTGCAGTTTTGAAGAATGAATACATAGAGAGCTAATGTACCCTATGAGGACTATAGCTAATAATATTGTTCTGTCTACTAGAAATTTGCCAAGAGAGTAGATTTCTGGTACTCTTACCATAAGTAAAAAGAAAAGGAAAGGTAACTATATGAGATGATGGGTATGATAATTTGCTTGACTGTATCACTTTACTATATATATTTATGTCAAAGCATCATGTTATATACTTTAAATATATACAATAAAATATGCATGTTTTTTGACAAATACATGGAAAATGTCCAAAGTTTATGAGAAAAATGGTATTGGCAAAACAACCCCAGTCTAAACTAAACCAAA
Source organism: Carlito syrichta (assembly GCF_000164805.1). NCBI lineage: Eukaryota > Metazoa > Chordata > Mammalia > Primates > Tarsiidae > Carlito > Carlito syrichta. Next base: position 165,010 of record NW_007255382.1, on the reverse strand, counting down.
CTAAGACTATATGAAGTATAAAATGACCTTTTAAGATTCTGTACACAGAAAACAAGGTAAGAAGTCTGTATAGGACGTAAGATCAGTGTGTAACTTTACTGCACTTTTCAAAAGTGGCCAAGAAAGGGAATGACCAAGAAAGATCTCCACCTGCACCTACAGAGGACTTTGCCAACAACTCTGGAAAACAGGACATTAGGCAGAGACTCTCAGGGGTCAGATCTTGGGCCAAATCAAGGAATGTATTTTTCCCTCAGAAGAAAATGGCAATGCATTTACAATGGGCTTTCAGAATTGCTGTGGACCAGTGGTGATTGCCATATGTCTCTCATTCTTCCTTTTTTCAAACAGGAGTGTTTTGTTGTAAGTGTGCCACCATGTTTCACTGTTGTGGTTTGGATTCAATGAGGGAAGATAATGTGTCTATTTAGATTATGGGTCTCAGATCAAGAGGAGACACATCAGGACCTTACAAAGGCCGTGAGATGCTGGACTTTGAGCCTGCTGTTATCAATGGAAGAGACTTTTCTGGGGACTTGCAGAGGGAAGGAGTGTGACTATTTATAAACAATAGGGAGTATAGTGGTAGATAAGATGATCGTTTAGAAATATTTACTTTCTTCCTTCACTCCTATCCTTCCATATGAGAAGTGTACTTCTTTGCATTTTAACCTGGTCACAGGACTTGGGCCTGGCCATCCATCTTGTTTTGGCAAATGGTACATTTTGTATTTCCACCTTCATCATGAGAACAAGACTCAGACAATCCACTGGTCTCTGGGAAAAGATAAAAGACATCTAGAGGAAAACCACCCCAGAGACTGCCACCTGAAACAAAATTGTGAGCAAGAAATAAATCTTATTTTTATATTCCATGTTAGTTTGAAGTTGTTCTGTATCATACCTGTGTGTGATTTTGTCCCTTACGCCTTTTAAATGTCACCTTCTTAGTGACTCATTCTATTTAGAATGACAAAATTCACTCCAGCCCAACATATTCTAGCTCTTTGCTCCACTAAAATTTTCTCCAAAGCACTTACCACCTTATAATATACTATATATGTGACTCATCTGAGGGGTTTATGGTCTGTCTTCCCCATCTTGAATATAAGTTCTGTATGAATAGAAATTTGTGTTCATTTTCTTTATTGCTGTGTTCTCAGCACATAGATTACCTTTTCTGGCACATAGTAGGTACTCAATTTTTGTTAAATGAATAGACTATTCAATATACACATAGAATAAAAATCAAAAAGTACAGAAAATATTAATGGTGAATATCTCTGGTTTCTATGAATATGAGTAATTTTCATTTTCTTAATATTTTCTATATTTCCTAAATTATTCACTATATATGATTTATTTAATAAAAACAAAACAACTTTAAAAATTGTTTTAAGTAGACATAGAAATGTCAGGTATTTTCCTATTTATTTTAATGTCATTGAGATTGCACATTTTTCCATAAGCATAATTTTGTCCTAGCATATCTTGTGGCATAAGGATTTTGGGGAAGTGGAGGCTCAAAATAGAAGACAAGTGTGCCAAAGAAAGAAATTTGAGAAGCTGAGAGTTGAGACTCAAGACTGGGTAAGGGAATCACATCCTAGAAATCAGTTCCATACGTCTCTTCACGAATCTGGGCAAACTCTGATATATATATATATTTTTTTATCTTCTTCTATCTCAAGCTAAAGTATTGCCAAGTATTTCCATTTCTAATTATATTGGAACTTTATGATGAGTTCCAGTTATACTACTTTTTTGGACATTTTACTGAATTATTTTATTGTAAATATACATTTAATACATTTATACAATAATGTATTAAGGTGCATTAAGGACTCTAATAGAAAAACCCCTAGTTAAGAAATGCTGCCAAGCTCGGTGGCTCAGCCTGTAATCCTGTGCCTTGGGAGGCTGAGGTGAGTGGATTGCCTGGGCCTGTGGGTTCGAGACCCGCCTGGGCAACTTGGTGAGACCTCATCTCTACAATAAATCAAAAAATTAACCGGGTGTGGTAACGCACGCCTGTAATTTCGGCTACTTGGAAGACTGAGGCGGAAGGATCGCCAGAGCCCAGTACGTCGAGGCTGCAGTGGCCAGGAGCAGCCACTGGACTCCAGTCTGGGTGACAGAGTGAGACTCCAACTCAAAAAGAAAAAAAAAAGAAATGCCATTGCCCTATTCTGTAGGGCACCAGTCCTGATGCTGATATAGCAGTAATAATTGTAGCAGCAGTAATACTAGTAGAATGATCTGGCACTTGGCATATTATTACGCTACACTTAGAGGAGTCAAATTAGTTTCAGAAGTTGCTTCTCCTAGATTGAGCAATAGCTTCAAGTCTGAGATGACCATGTAGAAAGAAGAGACTCTCGTGCAGGGTGAAAACTGGAATGGTGTGTTCCCTCCATTCAATTACCCTCTTTTGTTTTTCCCATTCTCACTGCCATGGGAAAATGGGAGAAATTCTGGGACCCAGTTTCAGGTATATTTTTGAAAAAGAAAGTGATTTCGCTTAACATGCATTTGTTGTAATTCACAGGGTGTACCAGGACTATAAATGAAAGCAGGCATACCTCAGAGGTATTACAGTTTGGTTCCAGATGACTACAATAAAGCTCAATTGCAATAAAGCAAGTCACATAAATTTTTGACTTCTCAATTCATATAAAAGTTATGTTTATCCTATACTGTACTCTATTAAGTGTGCAATAGCATTAGGTCTAAAAAACAATGTACAGACCTGAATTTAGAAACACTTTATTGCTAAAAATGCCAAGGATCATCTAGTGGAGGATTTTGCCTAGATGTTAATGGCTTCTGACTGATCAGGGTGGTGGTTGCTGAAAGTTGGGGTGGCTGTGGAAATTTCTTAAACTAAGACAACAGTGCAGTTTGCTATATCATTTGACTCTTCCTGTCATGAAGGATTCCTCTTTGGCATGCAAAGCTGTTTGTTAGCATTTTATCCATAACAGAACTTTTAAAATTGGAGACAATCTTCTAAAATTCTACCACTGCTTTATCAACTAAGGTGATGTCATGTTCTAAATTTTTTGTTGACATTTCAACAATGCTTGTTGGGAGCAGATGTGATGTGGGGAGCAGATGAGCACTGTCACTGTAGCAGGCCTTGAGTAAAGGCCAAAGCGAAGGCAAGCTCTCGCTTAAAGGCCCCAAACTCATAGGCAAGGTCTCGCTTGGAAGCTCTGCATCCTAGCCAAAGGCAGGCTGTGAGGGATGCAGCCTGCTACACGAAATGGTGTCTCAGATTCCCACACGTCCAAGTGCACATAGCATAAATAAAGCCTTAGCCACAACAAGATAACTGTGAAACAACTCGCCTTTAGGTAGCAACAAATTCCATTATGGCTCCCAAAGAGACCTTGCAACTTTCTTTGTGCTTAATTATAAAATAAACATGCTGAGCTAGTTCGAGGTCACTTCTCCATCAGAAGAAAGTGTCCCACCTGGCCCCAGCTTTTCTCTATGTCTTTGTGTCTGTGTCTTTCTTAACCTCTCACCACTCTCTCTTGGGACCCCTCGAGACAGCCACGCGGGTCAGGCAAATATTCACAGCATCTTCGCTAGGAGTAGATTCTCAAGAAAGCATTTTCTTTGCTCATCCATAAAATGCAACTTCTCATCTGCTGAAGTTTTATCACGAGAATCCAGAAACTCAGTCACATCTTCAGGTTTCACTCTAATTCTAGTCATCGTGGTATTTCTACCACATCAGCTTCTCCATCGGCACTTCCTGCTTTACCTTGCATTTTTATTTTGTGGAAATGGGCTCTTTCCTCAAACCTCATGAAGCAGGCTCTGCTAACTTCTAACTTTTCTGTAGTTACTTCTTCCACTGAAGTCTTAAGTCCTCACATTCATCCATGAGGACTGGAATCAACTTAAAACTCCAGTTAATGTTGATATTTTGACCTTCTCTCTATGAATTGCAAATGTTCTCAATGGCATCCTTTCCAGAAGGTTTTCAATTTACTTTACCTAGACCCATCAGATATCTATGGCAACTGTATCCTTGCAAAATGTATATCTTAAACATTAAGACTTGAAAGTTAAAATTACTCCTTGATCTTTGGGCTACAGAATGGATACTGTGCTAGTAGGCATGAAAACAACATTAATCTCCTTGTACTTCTTCCTCAGAGCTCTTCAGTGACTAGGTGCATAAATAAATAGTAATATTTCGAAAGGAATTTATTTTATCTGAGCAGTAGGTCTCAATTATCGACTTACAATATTCAGTAAACCATGCTGTAAACAAATGTTCTGTCATCCATGCTTTGTTTTTCCATTTATAAAGCACAGGCAGAGTTGATTTAGCATAATTCTTAAGAGTCCTAGATTTTTGGAGTCATAAATGATCATTGGCTTCAACTTAAAGCCACCAGACATATTAGCCCCTAAAAAGAGAGTCAGTCTGTCCTTTGAAGCTTTGAAGCCTGGCGTTGACTTCTTGTATGACTTCTAGTTATAAAAGCCCTAGAAGGCATCTTTTTCAAATAGAAGACTGTTTCATCTACAACAAAAGCCTGTTGTTTAGTGTAGCCACCTTCATCAATTACCTTAACTAGATCTTCTGGATACCTTGCTGCAGCTTCTCCATCAGTACTTGCTGCTTTACCTTGCATTTTTATTTTATAGAGATGACCTCTTTCCTTAAACCTCATGAAGCAGCCTCTGCTAACTTCCAACTTTTCTTCTGCAATTTTCTTATCTCTCTCAGCCCTCGCAGAATTGAAGAGTTGGGACCTTGCTCTGGATTAGGCTGTGGCTTAAGGGACTGTTGTGACTGATTTGATCTATCTAGACCACTAAAACTTTACTCATATTTGCAGTAAGCCTGTTTCACTTTCTTACTATTCATGTGTTCACTGTAGTAGCATTTTAAATTTCCTTCAAGGACGTTTTCTTTGCATTCACCACTTGGCTGTTTGGCACAAGTGGCTTTCCGCGTATTTGGCTTGCAGTATGCCTCCCTCACTAAACTTAATCACTTTTAACTTTTGATTTTAAAGTGAGAGATGTAGGACTCTTCATTTCACCTCAGCACTTAGAGGCCTTTGTCATGTTATTATCTGGCCTAATTTCAATATTATTGTGTCTCGGGGAACAGGAAGGCCTGAGGAAAGGGAGAGAAATGGGAGAAAATCTGGCTGGTGGAGTATACAGAACACATATGTTTATCTATGAAGTTTGCCATGGGATATAAGGGTGTAGTTTGTGGCATCCCAAAACAATTATAATAGCAACATGAAAGATCACTGATCACAGATCAACCATAACAGATATTATAACAATGAAAAAGTTTGAAATATTGTGAGAATTACTAAAATGTGACAGAGACACTATTGAGCACATGCTGTTGGAAAAATAATGCTGATAGACTTGATGCAGGGTTGACACAGATCTTCAATTTGTAAAAAATGTAATATCTGCAAAGTGCAATAAAATGAAGTGTGCCTGTATAGCACAGAGATTGAGAAAATGGGAAACTGGCTAAGAATGGAATTTTATTTGAATCTTGACTGTACCATTTATTAGCAGTATTGCCTCGGCAAGTAACTAACTTTTCTGAACCTCATTTTTATCACCTGAATATGGGAAAACCATGGATTAAACAACATGCTACTTACAAAGTGCTCAGTATTGTGTTTGATCACTAGAAAGCACTTGATACATTCTAGCTGCTATTACTGTTACTGCTACTCCTACTATGGTAATTTTCTTAACTAATACTGCTTAACTTGCCAGTAGGCAGACTGGCAAGCTGGCCTTCTGCAAAATGAAGAGAGGGAAAACTTGTGAAAAATAATTTCTACAAATACACCTAAGAATCTCAGCTTTACTAACTGGTGGCTGTCGATTGTTTTGTCTTTGAAATTTAGCAGCAGAGAATTACTGTATAGTTTCAGCAGTATCATAAAATTTGGTACATCTTGACCTTGAATGATGTTATGCTAGCTCAAGCTGGTTTTTGAGTGTTCTAGCAATCAATTCCTATCCTGAATCACAGCTGTGTTGATTAAATCTACTTTTGTTGTTTTTTTTTTTTTTTTTTAGAGAACAAGTCTTGCTGTGTTGCCCAGGCTAGATTCAAACTTCTGGGCTAAAATGATTCTTCTACCTCAGCCTACTGTGTAGCTGGATATATATATCTCCAGGAAAAGCATTGTAATACTTGATAAGAGGAATAAAGTCACGTTTGACTTCTGTAATTACAAGAGGTGCTCAAAGTGATTTTTTACCATCAGTGTCCAGACACTTCTAATTATGGCGAACATCTCTTAAAGTTGTTTACATTTTTTTGCCACCCTGGTGTGTGTGTGTGTGTGTGTATTCATATGAAATGCTTTTTTGAGTAATTCATATGAACACACACATACACACACACACACACACACACACACACACACACACACACACACACACACACACTGTCTCTCTCTGTCACCCAGGCTGGAGTGCAGTAGTGGCACAAGCACAGCTCACTGCAGCCTTCACCTCCTGGCCTCAAGTGAACCTCCTGTCTCAGCCTTCTGAGTAGCTGGGATTGCAGGCTAATTTGTTTTTATTTTTTGTAGAGATGAAGTCTCACTATGTTGCCTAGGCTGTATTTTTTATGTGAAGAAAAAGCCCTAGAGCTACACCATGGTGGGAGACTGTAGTAATTTCCCCTGATAAACATGTAAGACATAAAATTCAGTGGATGGACAGCAGAGAGTTATGAAACACCACCATAGACTGTGAAAAACAGTGTCAGGGGAAAAGCTAGTTCATTCACATTACACATTTGGTTTTTATCAGGATTTGCTCAAATTAAATGTACATTGAGTAATGCAAACATCTCATGTGATATTAAAACAGCTGTCAGCATTCTTAAGGAATTAGCCCCCACTCTCTCCGTGGCAGGACTTTGTTGTCTTGCTGGTCTATTTTGTTTGTTTGCTTTTGAATCTAGCCTCATTACATTAATAGCTCAAAACCTTCTCAGGCATGTTAAAAATAGATTGTAAGAGAATTGAATGCAGTGTTTACCTCCTCCCTCCCACTCCTTTTCTCGACTGTAATATAATGGCACACCTCAGAAACAGTCCACGGAAATCAGAATTTTCTCAGTGGCTTGCATGGGAAGTGCAGACTATTGTTTGCAAGTGTTACAGCCTACTGCTTGGCAGGAAGTCGTCTTTTGGAAAAGTTAACTGAACAAACACCTTCCATTGTTTACAGAGGTTGAAAGTCCAATGAAACTTCCTTATTTCTATCTCTAAACCTACATGGTAGCTGTGAATACTTTTAACCCTTTGTTTCTAGAATCTCCGGTTTATATAAGGGAGAGATCCCTCAGTGATTCTTAACTTTTTCTGATTCTCAGACTTCTTTTGAGAATTTGGTGAGACAACAGACTCATATGTTCTTTTTTTCAGAAGATCCACAGTTCTTCCTCTATGCTCACCCTACTCCTTGTCAAAGTGTCACAGGTCTGAGTAATTAATGACCAAGAAAAAAATTCTAAGGAAGAGAAGGTGAGAATCTCCCTTCTTCCTGCCACTCCAATGCATGTTTCTCATTTTTCTTTGCAAGTTAAAAAAAAAGAAAAGGCTGAGGTTTGCTGTGAACTATTTTTAAAGCTGTTAATTACTTTCATAGTCTTATTTATTAAAGAGATCATAATACATAGGCTTAGTTTTCCCTGTAATACTGCTGAACAAATTAACATTATAAATGAGAATACAAGAGTTAAAGCAGCAGGGCATAGAGAGACTAGGCTATGTTTAACCTGAGAGGATATTACCATACTCTCTAAATATTTGGAGGACATTTGTCTTCAGACGTGTATCAGCCACAGAATCATCATTTTATCTTAACTCAAGTGAGAATTTGTGAAAGAAAGCTTTGTTTTATTATTATTTTGTTGTTGTTTCAAAACATCTTTTGGTTCAACTTAAGATCCTACGATTTAGCAGCTCAACTATGGAATTTGTTGATTTATATGATAGTGAGTTGGCTGTCACATATTCAAGAGAAGTATACTACATTACCTGTCAGAGCTACCACAGAAGTTCCTTCTGTTCTCTGAGGCTAGATAACACCATTGCATTAGATATTCTATAGGCATAAAAAGAATTTAGGTGGTCTATAGGAAGAAAACTTTTGAGATGTATTTCTGTTCATTTCCTTTTCCCCTATGCCTGTACCCAAGGTTGTGGTTTTAATTAATGCTGAGATGAAGGTCCAACCCTCTATCATTTATTTTCTGTATGGTCTTGGATATTTATGGTGCAATTGCATGAAAACCACAACCTCTTTCCTAATGTCTTGAAAGTAACAAAGTGTCCTGTTACCCACTGGGAATTGATTTGGGAAGAGTGAAACCTCTGTGTTATCTTTAGGGAAAGAGTACATCTGAATTAACTCTTCCATCAACAACTTTCTTTTTTGTCCCATTTTCATGAACTACAATTTGAGAGTTTATATATAAAATTATTATTTTTCTCATCTCATCTGTTGTTATTTATGTCGAGCGTATGGATTGTGAATTTTTAGACCAAGTAAATGTGATGGCATTTAGCATCTGTGGCTGTTTTTCCAATGGAGTCCTCAAAACAGAGTTTCTTCCCAAGCTGGACTCTATTACCCTGAAGCCTTCTTATAGTCCTGAATTTGGTATATGTATTAGTCAACTGGGCTGCCATAACAGAATACCACAGCCTAGGTGGCTTAAGCAACAAAATTTAATTTTCTCACAGTTCTGGAGGCTGGAAGTTCCATATCAGGGTGCCAATATGATCAAGTTTTGGTGAGGGCTGTTTTCCTGGTTTGCTTCTTGCCTTCTTCCTGTGTGTTCACCTGGCCTGAGCAGGGAGAGAGACAAATGTCTCTCTAAGCTTCTTCTTATAAGACCAGCAATTCCACAGATAAGGGACACATTTTTATTATCCCTTTTAACCTTAAATGCCCAATTTCCAAATACAGCCACATTGGAGAGTAGATATTCAACATATGAACTTTGGGAGACACAATTCAGTCTGTATCAATATCACATATGTCTGTTCTAGACATTCTTGAGCAGAGAAGGAATTTCATTATAACATGATCTCACCTATAATCTGTTTTTGTGACATGAGTTATTTATGAAGACATCAAATTTTCAATGTAATTAAGGCAGTCAAACATGTGTATCTGAAATATGACAAAGAGATAATTAAATAAAGTGATTTTTAACTAATGGCTGAGGCAAGTGTAAAGTCAGGTGCAATGAAAGATGCCATCTTCTCTCTCTGACAACAAACAAAAAACCAAAAATCTAAAAGGCACTGACTTTGCCCTCAAGGGTTTGGAATTTATTTGGGGGAGATGAGAACTAAAAACTGTACAAATGAAAAGTACTTTAAAAGGAGAAGCCCAGTATGTGTTAAGCATTGAGTAGTTGGATTAGACAAGAAGTGTAATTAATATTCAGAACATCATTGTGGGGAGAGAAGATCAGAAAATTTTCTGATGACCTGGGCAGTGATGGAAGTTTGGGGGATCAGAGGAGTAAGATGACCTGGGCAGTGATGGAAGTTTGGGGAATCAGAGGAGGCTTCTTAAAGAGGTCACGGCTAAGTAGTAAGGGAAAAGACATGGGGAACAGGCAAAGCAAGCAGGAAGGCACAGTAGCATGAAAGAGCACGCACAGTGTGTGGGGAAATCACAGGCAGTGACTGTAACTGCAGGGGGCAAGTCATGCAGGGGTGGAGTAGCCCATCACTGAGGGGTCTGTGGGCCATGTTTTACCCTGGAGACCAAAGGTTCTCAAACTGCACAACCTTTTCTTCAAACGAAAATCTTGTGTGCAAGCTTAACATAAAACAAGTTGAGGGTAAAGCTGCTCTAGTTAGGGCTGGAGTGGGGACTAGAGTCTCACCTCCTCATCACTGCCTCTGTCTATTGTCATCCCTGCACACCCTTGCAGCTCAGACTGGTATTTCCTGTCACCTGGATTATAGCAACAGCTTGTTTCTTCCAGTCTTGTCCCATTTTGTCCATCCTCCACATTGCACCAGAGAGCTTTCTTAAAAGGTAGTTCCAATTTTGTCATTCCTTTGTTTAAATCCCTGCAGTGATTCCCAACTGCCTATGAGAGCAAAGCTAAACTCCCTAAACTCTCACTTTCCATTCTTGCATCATACTTGCACTCAATTTGTGTTCTAGCCATACTGACAGGCCTACAATTTGTCTTGTCCAGCCCTTGGTTTTGTTGCTGCCACTGCCCGGAATTGCTTCTGTACTTATCTCCCTTGAAGCCTCAGCTCAGAGATTATCTTCTCCAGAAGGACTTTCCTAACTTTCTTGGGCCCCTAAATGGATCTAGGCATACTTTTCTTTATGCCTCACTATATCCATGGGTACAGATCTATTATTGTACCCCTATGTGGGGACAGATATGAGAGATTTTATGGAAGTTGAACTGACAGGATTCATTCAGGGAATGGATAAGAGCAAGAGAAGGATTTGGAGGAGTCTGGGATGTCTCCCAGGTTTCTATCTGGATTGGCACTTTGTACTGTCATAGAGAATATAGGACCAGAAGGGGCTGGAGAGGGAAAGAGAATGAGTTCCACTTTGGTGAAGTTGAGTTTAGGTTGCCTGTGGAGACATAGGTTGAGATAAGCAATAGGCTGTTAGGTATATGAGCTTGAAGCACAGGAGAAAGATTTGGAGGGATGCATTTGGGAATCAATGGTCAGGTAGCAGGTATGTTCTTAGGTGTGAATGAGATTTTCAAGGTGAGGCTAGTGTGAGAAGGGAAGAGAAATGTGGACGAAGTGGCTAAAGAAGAAAGTGGGGGTAGAAATAAATGTCACAAATCATCCTGTTTCCATTTTTGCCATCATTTTGGCCCCTGGGGTCACAGAGATAACAGTGCAACTTGACAACAGCCCTGTAAACAGAAAAGCAACGCATATTCTTTAGGGCCCTAGGCCACTCCAAGATTCAATGAGGTGGTAAATCTTATGAACTGCCAGATAATCTATCCTGACTACTGCAATGGAGAAATCTCTCTAACCTCATTATATATTATTGCAATACTAGTACAATACCAGTACAGTTATGATTTGGTATTTAGGAAAATGCAAAAATAGTAATATTATAATAAAGCTTTGGGTTTTGGGGAATTTCTGGTTATTAAAAGTTGATTCCTTAAGTAATTCAGAAACTACTGAAGTAGGAAATTTCTGAATATTGTTCTTATACACAGAAATACATTTCCACCAGAAATTCTTTTTTCCAAATTAATATGTAAACAAACATATAATACATTTTATAGCAAGTGAAAACTAAGTATGGACATATTATTCCCAAGATTCGGTTTCCTTTATCAAGAAGAAAAAGTTTTATTAGTCAGAAGAAGAGAGAAAATAGTAAATGTATGATCATAATACATAGATGAAATGGTCTCATCTTGTGTAAGATGAAGGTGATAATTCTGTTGATGTCAAGTGTGTAGAAAGTAAATCACTTGAGTTATCTATGTTGGCTGCTATGTGATTCAGTGTAGGCATTTCTTAGAGCCAACATTTTTAATGCTTTCTTAGACATATACAAACACCGCAGAAGAACTTTCTTACTAGCATAAGAAAGCTTTTTAGTTTTCTGGAGTACTATAGTTCACTAAGTACTAACAAATAGAAATAGTACCATTTTCCACATCTGGCTTGTGAAAGCTGATGTCAGTTGTCTAGGACACTGGACTCATTTTCTACCAGGGGTCAATGAACAGACGGGATGGAGAAAGAGGGCAGCTGTCTCTCAGCCAAAGCAGTTAAATCAACTTTGGCCCATTGGGTAACTTGCCTGAGTCAGGCCACTCTTATCTCTATGTGGTCAATTAGAGGAAGATCTCATGAGGAAAGAAAAGGAAAAAAAAAGAATGATGTAATTTCTCCTCTAGCTTCCTTGGCATGATTTATATGAATATTCATTATTACACTTGGGACATACATATTTTATTAGATCTGGGCTTAAATGTAGAAATACCTTTGTGAAGAAAGAATAATTCAACGTGGACTCTGTATTTGTCTTAAAGAGATATGGTGTATGCAGAGCTTATATAAATTTGGGATATAGGTTTATGCCAAATTGTTTTCAAATGTTTATTTTCTGCTATTTACCCATAATTGCCTAACTTTGGCAGTAACTATTTTTTGTCTTAAAGTAAAAATATGCCTTCAATTTAAGTAAAAATTATCATGTGCAATAACTTTCAGTTAATTTTATAATAAGAAATATATATTAGCATTAGGTAACATAATAATTATTTTTCATAATTTTCTTATTTTTAAAACTCAAATTCTATAAATATGAGACATTTATGCTCTCATTTTCATTGTACTATTTGTTTGTTTATTTTTTTAAACAACAAAAATTTCCCATGGTACATTTTTAGATGTCTTGTGGGAAATTTTTTAAAAAGTATTTAAAAACACTGGTAAATAACTAACAAGTTCTATTTTACATATTTTAAAAATATCTAGCTTAGTGCAGCGGCATGTTCCTATAGTTATTTGGGAGGCTAAGGTGGGAGGCCAATCTTGAGTTAAGATAGGAGAGATTTAAGGACCCACATTTTATCAGCAGTTGACTCAACTTGTTCCCTTAATTCCAGCTCAAACATGACCTCTTACCCTCACACTTGAATTTCTGTCTTATTTCTGAGCCGAAGTTTATATCTTGATTCTTGTTTTGGTAACTGAATTTCTGCCTATTTCATTTCACCTCAACAGCTGCCCAGTAATCTTCTTCTTAAGGAGATCCACCTATACTCTTATGTCTGCTTCAGCTGAACTTTTATAGCCAATGTTTTACTGTATTGAACAGGATCGTAGATCTCTTCTGATACTTATTTAGCATCCCAGTGGAGACCTGATAGTACCAGAGCTATCCATGTGATGATGAATGAATGCCACAGTGTTGGAACTAAGCCTTTAGAAAACACTCAAAGCTATTTATGCATAAATCTTGTGAAATCTCTTGCCAGTAATTAAAAAACAATTACAACAAATCCCCATGGTACCCAGTATTTGCATAGTCCCAAAATAGTTCTAGCTTCCTTAAAAAAGGAAAATCAGAAGTGAGGAAAGAATTTAGAGAAGCTGTTAATGTCCTAATTACAGACCAAGAGGGAAAGTATAAGATAATGCCCTTACAAGTTACTTTTCAAATATTAGAGCTTACCGTTGATTCTATCAGAGAATCCACATCTCACCATGATTGAGAGCATATCCCATTTTTTTTCTAAAAGGATATTTATATGTTTAGAAGTATTCTACTATTAGAGATATAATTTATGCCTTTCAAAAGAAAAGTTGCATTATCTTGTTGGGAGTTTCTATTAAACTTTAACACACAAACCAAAACAGTAATTACACTAGTGTTTTAAAATTGAAGTAATACTTTTGAGTATATAATTAAATGATAAGATAACTTGGAAAACACAAGAATAATAGATGTCAATGTTATTATTGGGGATATATTTTATTGTTAAGGTGGAAACATGATAAAACACAAATGAAAATAAAAGTAAATTTTATGAAAACCTTTCATTCCATCCAGTAAACTTCACATTTCACAGTTGACAAGGCACCATTGACTGAGAACCACTAGTCTAAGGATTAAGCTATTGTTGTGGGCTGAACTGTGTTCACCTAAAAGATGTTGAAGCCTGAACCTTCCAGTACCTATTTCCTTATTTGGAAATAGGGTCTTTGCAGATGATCAAATGAAAACAAAGTCATTAGGGTAGATCCTATTCCAATATGACTGGTGTCCTTATAAAAAGGGGAAATTTTGACACAGAGACAGATATGTACACAGGGAGAATACCATTTGAAAATTAGGATGATATAGCTACAAGTCAAGGAACACCAAAAGATGGCCACAAACGACCAGAAACTAGGAGAGAGACATGAAACAGATTCCTCGCAGTCCCCAGAAGGAACCAGCCTTGCCAACACTTTGATCTCAAATTTATATCCTCCAGAACAGTGAGTCAATTAATGTGTTACATCAGTCACCCAGTTTGTAGTACTTTGTTATGGCAGCCCTAGCAAACCAATGTAGTTAGTCATCTAGTTCTATGTATTGCCGCACTCACTCTCTCTCTCTGTCTCTCTCTCTGTCTCTCTCTCCGATTTATATCCCATTTTGCAATAGTAAAACAATTTCTTTCCCAAACTTCTACCTGAAAGCTGTGCTATCTTCTCTTTGCCCCTCCTAGTCTTCCCGCTCTGTGACCCAGGAGGCATCTCTATGAACAAAATCAAGGGAACTCCCTTGCCTTTTGGCTTTCACTTGGGTTCAGCCAATGAGAAGCAGTATCAAGTGATCCAGTGACAAAGAGGAAAGTGAGGTTCAGGAGTTCTTTCTCATGGTTCCTCCTCTTCCTCTGGCTAAAGGTCACAGTTCCTGTCAGGCGCACAGGTGGACTCTCTACACAACAGGACTCTCTCTCTCTCTGTGATACACCCACCCCTTGTCCCTTCAGACCCAGCATGCTGCCCCCATGCCCATGGTTTCATACAAACCCTGTCCCCACACATTCAACCCTGTCCCCACACATTCAACTCAAATTATCTCACCTTGTTGAGCTTTGTTTCCTGCTGGGAAGCTTGGTATACAAAAGCCCAGTATATGAAACATATAAAATGGGCTGATTGGTTTAAAGTAAGAAGTATGGTCAGAGACCCAATTTCTTAAACTTTCAAAACAAATGCCTTTGAGACACTAGGTGGTTCTAGTGTTCTAGATTCTTTAAGCCTAGGTTCATAAACTCAAATGCTCCAAAGGGTCAGTCAGGTAATGAAAACAAGTGGAGTGTGTTGGCATGAGGGGGCAGGACTCTGGGGACTTGGAGGACAAGACACAGCTGTAGTGGCCACAGCTACCCAGCTCCAGCTGATTTTTTGCCACTTGGAAATGTGAACCTAGTGTTGCCAAAATTGATTTTTGTTTGTTTTTTTTTTAAAGAGAAACCAGAAATCATCAAGATTTTTATGTGGTTATTTGATGTTGTCAACTAGTTCAAAAAAGTGAAAGCACAGTAGACCAAGCAAAATTGTTTTGCAGTCTGGACATGGGCCACAGGCTACAAATCTGTGGTCTCTGCCTCAGTTCAGTCTTTGCATTCTCCTAGACTGCCAGGAATGACCTGGACCACATGACCTTAGACCCTCCTAAGGAATTACAATGTAACAATATGCTTAGGTTTTTATTAAATTAGATCCCATTATAAAATAAAATATCTCTACCATTTGTATAATCTACTTTTAAAGACACTTTTTACTAGAAGATTTTTCACTAGATTGTTCTTTCCTTTTTTAAGGAAAGAAGAAAATGTAATACATTTCTTTAAAGAATTTAACTCCAGAAAAAGCAAGTCTACATTGCTCTTGAAAACACATACAACTTATTTTACTGGGTAAGGGGACATGTACTAGAGTAGCTTCTGTGTCAGGCTTTGCACTTGATATTTTATTTAGAGCAGGCTTGGTTCTTCCTTGGTAATAGACAACTCAGAAATTCCATTGACTGAACACTCAAAATTTCTCTCTCCACAAAGTCCTTTATGGGTCATGTAACTTTCCACAGTAGCTATTTCCTTTGCCATCCAAACTGCCTGGATGCGGTGGTGCCACTGAATCAACATGTCTGCCTCATGGAAGGGGTGCAGGACTTGCAAGGCCTCAGTCTGGAAGTAGCACATGTTTTTGCTTAAAATTCATTGGTTAAAACTAGTCTTATACCCCTGCCTAGCTGTAAGAGGGGTGAGAGATATAGTTTTCCCTGTGCTCAGAAAGGAAGGGTGATTGGGAATGATGAGCACTAACCACAATCTCTTTGGTCATCTTTAATCCATTATCTAAATGCTATGGAAGCCATTATAGTTCTCTTTTTGCTTTTGACTGCAAAAGCTCAGAGCTACTATTTGTTCTTCTTGGGTTTTTTTGTTAATTTTAAAGATGTGGGGTATAATTCAGTATTAGGTATACAAGTGGACATCGTACAGATAAAGTTTGGGCCTCTCTTTGGGTCTCACTTTGCCTGGATTGAGATCAGGTACCCTCATTGATGTCATGTCCCCCCCATCCTCATCCTGGCAGTATCCTGCTACTGCCAATCCCTTTCTTATAGTATTATGGTAAATGTTCAGGGTCTACTTATAAGTGAGAACATGTGATATTCTGTTCTTTGTTTCTGTGCTAGATCACTCAGTATGATAGTTGCTGTGAAGTCCAGATGTACTATTTGTAGAATAAGTTTTTCCTTATTATCCTCCAGATATTTTCCCTTCTCCTTTCTCATAATAGGTCATTTTTTTCCCTTATTTTAATGGCTCTGTTATTTATACTTTTTATGGTAAGCTTCCTCTGACTCATTGGGGAAGAATAAGGAGGAATAATTGCAAATGAACTAATTAATGGAAATAAATAGAAAAAGTTAAATATATAGGTATTTGCTTCACAGCCATAACAGATGCTTACCCAGTACACTTCAGTCTAAAGAGAGACAAGCCATCAAGTGGATGATAAACAGTGGTAACAGTGGCAACAACCTAGTCCTACACTTGACAGTGGCTTGGCCTTTCCTAGATCTTCCTCCATTGTATTAGTTAGGGTTCTCCAGAGAAACTGAATTGGTAAAATGTATGCATATGTAAAGAGAGATTTAAAGAATTGGCTCACACAGTTTTGGAAGCTGGCACATCCGAAATCTGCAGCTCAAGTCTGAAGGCAGTCAGGAAAAACCTGGAACCAGGCTTAGGGAAGAGCCAATCTTGCAGTTCAAGACCAAAGAAAGATTGTCAGCTGGCAGAATTTCTTCTTGCTTCGGGGAGTTCAGGCAAACAACAAATACAATGGCACAGCTTGGAAATAAAGAGCCATCTGTGAGATATCTAGGAGTATGCTGTTGCTGTTGTTCTATTTAGGCCTTCAATAAGTTAGATGAGGCCCACCCACACTATGGAGAGAAATCTGTTTTCCTCAAAGTTCACTGGTCTAAATGGTATCTCATCCATAAAACACCCTCACAGACACATTCTAATAATGTTTGACCAAATATCTGGGCACCATGGCTCAGCCAAGTTGATACATAAAATGAATCATCACACACACCATGTCCTCCCCTCCTCGTCGTACAGCCCTGGGATGTCCCTTGGGAACTCACTGCCACAGTCTTGCCTCCTTGTGGATCCAAGTGAACATTAAGAGCTATTGCTCTCAGAACCTACTGATTCTGGCCTCACACTGGTGGCTTACTATCTCCACCCAAGGTCCCTTTTCACTGTAATTCTTTCTCAGGTTCCCAGGAATGGGGTCCCCTTTCTGACAGTTTTCTTATAGCTTTTTCTCTGTCAGAATGACTTAAGATAAGCATCTGCAGAGGCTTTTTGTCACCCAGCGATAAGCATTTGAGGATATTTCAATAGCTTTATTTGCAGTGACTGGGCGTTCCCTTTCAATTGCTAACATTTATCAGAGTCCCAAGTCTGTTCCAGTTCAGGTTGACTTCTTTGACTATACAGAGTGTTCTATAGGCTTCGTTCTCCTCCTTTAAGCTCATTGTAAGTCCCAAAGAATCCTCCTAGTGGACCATTAAGTTGACTTCGCTGTGAAGGAAAAGGCAGGCTAGCTGCAACCAAATAGTGATTGCTTATGGAAGAATAGTAAAGCTTTTATTATTATAATTATTTTAAAACTGCAGCTCCTAGTGATGAAATGCACATTATGTAGCAAGAGTCTTCATATGCTTTTTAATTACTCACAACAATCTATGAGATATGTAGTATAACTCACTTTGCAGATGAGAAAACTGAGTCACAGAGAACTGAATTCAATTATATCTGGAAAATGAATGGCCATTTGTGGGACATCTAAGAGTGTTCTATCACTTTTCTACTTCCCTGTCCCCAAGGCTGAGGAGGAGGTAAGCCTTCCTCTGAAATTCCAGCTAAGTAAGAATAGTTCAAGAATGAATTTATTCCATAGGTAATAATAATATTCCACTACAGTCAAGTTTTTGGTAAGTTGTCGATGAATCAAAATCCTCAAGGTCTCCAGTTTAAGAGAAACTAGCTTTAAAAAAAGGCATATTATTTATTAAAAGCTGATGTAGGAAGCAAATGATCTTATTTTGAGGGATAATCCCTTTAAGCAAGAAGGAAAACCTACCTTGATTTCTTAATCAGTTCCTTCTCTAGAGCTACTTCTCTAACAGAGATAGGAATATAGGATAAAGTGTGGTGTCCACTTCCTGATGCTGCAACTAAGATTTCCATTTTGCTAGAGTCTGCAAGATGTACTTTCAAGCTCAGCAGGAAAATATTGAAGTTAAGGTTCCTCACCCCTTGTGAACCTTATCAGATTTTAATGCTGCAGAGAACGGTGAACATGCTAGAGCAGTAGGGATAGATGAAAAGTCCCCCTGGGTGAAGGGAAGGAGCGATCACCACTGGCATTCTAGTTTTCTATTTCTGCTGAACATAAAGAAACAGTTTAGTAATTTGTGGGTAACTTGTGTCATAAGGGAAACATGCTTTTGATTTGCACTTCTTCCAAGGGTAAATAAATTTCTTCTTATCACCCATTGACTTCATCATTTGAACCCATCATTTTAAGTCCTCATTCTCAACTGGGCATGGTGTCTCATGCCTGTAATCCTAGCACTTTGGGAGACTGAGACAGGAGGATTGCTTGAGCTCAGGAGATCGAGACCAGCCTAGGCAACATAGCAAGACCGCATCTCAATAAAGTGTTCATTTTCTTTTTTCTTGAAGAAAAGAGTAGGGACAGCAAGAAGTAATACTCTAATGTTCTTTTGCATGAAATAATTTTATTAGAACTTTTGATAACTCCTGGGAATGTACAGATATCAAGGTAGTTTTAGAGAACTCTCTATTTGTATGTATCAAGAAACTCATGAAAAGCACAAGAACAAAATTAATCCAAACCTGAGAAAGTATTTTGATCTTAAATAAAGTATTTCTTTTCAAAGAATAGGATCTCTGCCTTCAGAATTATATAAAATTGGGCCACAATTCTTTTGTATTTCCTTAATGGATAATATTTTAAAATAAATTTATATGCACACATATTTGAATTAGTCAATTAATCCTATATGATTTATTAAGACCCTAGTTCCCCCTCAATTTAGGGGAAGCTTATTGTATTAATGGATGTTAACAGATGACAAAAAGGAAAGCTAATTAATTCCTGTTTTGTTTTCATCTTCTCTAACAACCAATAGTTGTAAAACAGGAAAGCATTTATTAAGCAACACAAGGGAGAAAATATAGTTTAATATAGGCTAAGTTGTGAAGAGAAAATTACTTTCTTTAGATGAATTCCAATGTTCGCACCTTAGCAATTCACATCTAAGGATGCTGAATTAAACTTTTAGGTTCATTTTAGGTTTCTTTGAAATTCCAGGCCATCCCTGAAACCTGGAGAATGAGAAAGTGTGTAAGAAGGGAAAATGTTTTAATGTTTTTAAAACAGGAAACGTCTGGTTACATTCTAAAGTGACTTTCCAAAAGTTGATTCATAGCATTTAGAAGCAAATGGAGCGGTCACTAAAAGGCAATCTGATTGTCTCTCAGTTCCCAGGATATCTGGTGTGTAGGAGAATACAGTGGGTGGCATTGCCTCTTTTTCTCCTCTCTGCTACAAACCTCAGCTGCCAACATCCTTTTGGTTTTACCCAAGGACTTCTCAAGAATTCTCCTTTTCTCCTTTCAATAAGTTTGGTAACACATGCTACAATGATGTTATAACTAGGTTTCAAAAATCATTTGAAAAACTTTAGAACATCTTTGTGAATAACATGGAACAAGTTAGACTGAATGACTGTCTGCTGCAGTGATCTTGTGGCTGTTTGAGACCTGCTATCACTTCCTTCCCCTCCTCACCTCAAAGGGTTACTATGGGAAAATGTCAACCATTAGCACAGTTGAGTGAATTAGAGCTGTTGAAATTTCAGGCATCAGAGAGCGAATGGGGAGATAGCTTTTGCAAAGGTTTTTTTGGCACTTCCTCAAATATCAAGTTGGCAACTTCTTCGTTATAGTTCCTGAGGACAATATCCCTTGAGTAAATCTTTTCAAAGCCCAAAATGAGCTTTTCAAAGAACAAGAAAAGCAAAACAAAGGACTGTTTCATATTTAAGATTTAAATCTCTATTCTTGGACCAGTGCCAAATTCTATCAAAACAGTGATATCCATCCAAAAAATCCCATATAAACGATTCTGTAGTGAATATCTACAGAAATGCTGATTTTCCAAATAAATTATTAAAAGTCACTTTATTCCTCTTATATTTCTTAAAAAGCTCTTTAAAAAATTAAATGTGCTTTATGTGTCACTTCAGAAAACTCATTTTCACCTCCTCATGAGGTGAATAGGAAGATGGTTTGATTTTATTGTGATATTTTTACAAATAGCAAATATAGCCCTGCCTAATACTTGAGTTGGCCAAGATAATTGAATAAAAAAAAATTCTCATCTTCATTTCCTCTGTAACTTTCATTAACTTCTTTTAAAATGAAGATTTTCTTGGGCAACCCCCTCGGGTCCCCTCCCATTGTGAGAGCTTTTCTGTCCTCTCAATAAATCCTGTTTTCTAGGGAAAAAAAAAAGATTTTCTTTAATAAAATTTGGATCTGAATTTTATAATTTGTATTTATATCTGAAAATTTGACACTAGTGTACAAACTGCTTTTTCACTATAACATTTTGCTTGATTTATGGAAGTCCTGCATCTATGCTCTGACGATTTAAAAGACGGGGGAAAAGGCAGCTTGGTTCACTGGCTAGGGTGTTACTTTGTTCAGTTGTGCGGATTGCATAAATCCTGCCATGTTGTGGTTCAGCTTTATTTGATTTTGTGCTCACCCAAACTCTTGAGAATAAACTAAATTGCTTCCTCTAGTCCTGTGTTAGCTCTGTGCCTTGAATGAAAATTAAATGCAAATGCTTTCATTGCACGATCCCCTGGCTAATTTATCACATGTTTAAACACAGCAACATATTGGAAAACCTTGTTATTTCGTAATCTTCAGATTCTTCGCACAATGATATTAAGAACAGAATAATGAGTAAAGATAAGCCAATGGGAAGCACATGTCTACAGGGCAACTGGCAGCAGTCCCACAGCCATTAGTCTGTGATATCTGGTGAAATTGCTGGAGTCAGCTTGCACTCTGACTTCATGACAGAGCAAAATAGGAGGAAGAAAAAAAAATTCCCGGAGTTACAGGAAGTAAGTGATGCACCACATTGGAGTCCTAATGACGCTCTTAGATAGTTTACTCTCCTTAAAAATGTATGTTTGGATAAAGCTCATGCTGTGCAGATTTTCAATTAAAAACCAATAACACATAATAATAAAAAAAATACTGAGTTTCAATTTCCAGGAAAGGATGAAATAACAGAAGTGTGTTGCGGGGCATCAGAGGGTAACCAGTCAACATTTGTGGATTTGATTGATGGTGCGTGAGGGGTTTTAGGGGTTGTTCCACTGTTGTCTTGAAGTGCTCATCACAGTCACATGTTGGTGATCTTCCAAGGAGCTCAGTACATGGTTGGGAATATGCACTCAGGGATGATTATACACAGGTGAAGAGAGAGCGAGAGAAAAGTTGTTGAGGGGTCTTCCTTTCTTAGGAAAACTTTTTAACCAAATGTGGAGCTCTGACTCATCAGGTTTTGTTTTAAAGCTTGCCTTAGAATAAACAAACATCACTCAATCTATATTTAAACGACGTTTTACAAATGGTTGTACCCTAAACTTATTTTCCTTAAATACACTTCACTAAGTTCCTATATCTCGTCATAGTTCAGAAATAACTAGTGTTTTTTTCAGTAGAGTTTTTTGGCCGCTGCAGAATATTGATGAGCTTGATTGTGCATTAATTCACAGAGACATTTTAAGTGGCATTTGCTGACCCTTTTATCCATTTTTCAAAAAGTATTGACCCTCCATGATGTCTGTCACCAGTTCTTAAAATTTAGTTTAAAATCTGGGTCACCAAAGCATGAACAATTCCTGGGGCAGTTTTTAAAGTATTGTGTCTCTCAAAATTCTATTTAAAAAATTGTCATTTCTGTTTACATACTCTTCAGTATCACGTTGTCCTCCTATTAGCCAGTTGTCTTCCCGCTTCAGTCCCTCCTACTCTCTCTTCCTCCTTTCCTCCCTTTCTTCCTCTCTTCCTTTCCTCCTTTTCTCTCTCCTTCCCTTCCTTCCTTCCATCCTTCATTCCTCTCTCTTCCATCCTTTCTCCTCCCTCCCTTCTTTCTCCCCTCCCTTCCTCCCCTCTCTGCCTTCCTTCTTCCTTTGCTTCCTTTCTTCTTTTCTGCCTTCCTTGCCTTTCTGCTTTTTACCTCCCTCCCTTCCTTTATCCCTTCCTCCTTTTCTCCCTCCCTTCCTCTCTCTATTCTTTCCTCTCTCTCTTCCTTTCTCCCTTCCTCAATTCTTCCTCCATCTCAGCCTTCTTCCCTCTCTCCCTCCTTCCTGCTTGCCTTCCTTTCTGCCTCCCTCCCTTCTTTCCTTCCTCCCTCTCTTCCCTTCTCCATCCCTTCCTCCCTTCATTCCTTCCTCCTCACCACCACCCCAGCCTGCCCGCCTCCCTCCCTCCCTTTCCTTCCAACATGAAGGGCAAGGCAGAGATAAAGAGCATACTTTGAAGAAAGAATCAAGAGTTCAAGCATAGACAGTCATGGTTATGTTATGTTTGAAACATTTACAAATCTCCAAGTGAAGATGTCAAGGTGCAGGATATATGAGGTGGGAGACCAGAGGAGAGGGTTAGGCTGTAGTTGTAAATTTGAAAGTTAACAGAATTAATATGTTTATAGCCATGCAATTCCATAAAATCACTTAAAGAGTGAGTGTAAGTAAAGAAGATAAATGGCCAAGGACCAAACTCAGGGCCCTTTAACATTGAAAATTTAGGAAGAGAAAGAACAAACATAATATTTAAACATGTTAATTCAATTTTACCTTAAAGAGTCACCCATCCCTCCTGATCTATTTTTTTATTTTGGAGTTCACATGGGACATAGTTATTTCATTTATGAACTTCAAAAAATTTGCTATTTTAAGTCTAGATTAAGAGTCTGATTGAGGTTGTTTGGCCCAGTAGTGTGAAGGTGATCATATTAGTGTGGGTTGTGAGGTCAGTTCTTAGATAATGGGACTTCCCAAGGCTGAGTCAAGTAAGATATATTATAGGATATCAGAACTACAAAGGTGTAAGTACATGTCGGGGAAAATGTAAAATGCAGTTTGGAAATAAGACAGGAATGTTTGGGTAATCATTAATTGACTCATGTGTTTTGGTTTGAAGACACAGAATGTGTTCACAGTAAAATAACCAGCATCCCATTGAAAAGGGCTGGAGCTCTTACAAAACTGAAGGTAAAACAGGCAGGAAGAGGGATAAACACAGATAAAACCAGTAGAGTCTGAAAAGACTGTCTGAGATGAGGCTGGTTAGTTGAACCCAGTTCAAGAACCAATCTACTGAGTGCTTTCTGGCATATTCCTTTTAAACTGTGCTTGAAAGAGCCAAACCACATCAGAAAAAACCTACCATCTCCTTTTTTATGGCATTTACAATTTTGAAATTCAGTCAATTTCTCCCAAATATTCTCGTCACTTTCAATTCTGTTGATTAGAATCATGTCCACTGCTTCCTTCTAAGAGTAAGACTCAGATTCAGATATAATCAAAGTGATTGAGCATCACCTATCTACCAGGCACCAGGCTGGTCAACTGCACATATATCTGCTTTTTTAGGGGCTAATAAATTGTCATCTCAGAGAAGGCAGAAGTTCATATAAATAGTTGATACTGCCACAGTGTAAAAGCCACGTGTAAATTTCCTAAATCCTCTTGTGTGCAGTATTTGCTTAATAGTTTGTCTCATCTGGAATATTTGAAAATTTAGTCCTGTATGATTTAAATGTGGTGTCAGGGGAAGTCTTTACAGCTAATTGCCTTGTTCCATGCAGAGAAGGACACATCTGACATAATATAAAAAGTCACATCGCCAGGGTAAGAATAAATAGCAAGCTATAAACCAACCAATGAGAAACCAAGTCATAAAATGAAAGTGCTTTAGAAGTGTGGCCAAATACCATTATTGTAAGAGAAGCCTGGATCTGGCATTAAATTAGGCCAAGTGGGTCTTTGGCTATGTTATGCAGGTGATTGTCTTTTCTGAAACAAAGGTTTTCCTGCCTGGTTTATCTGGGTCCTTAAGACCCTCAAATGAACTAATGGAATTAGAGAATGATTTTCAAAATGTTAAGAACCTAAATAACATCATACACTTATTCATCTAGGATGAAGCTATATCAGTTCAATAAAACTTTGTATCTTTGCCCTCAGCTTCATTTTCCAACAGTACCATACTATTATTTCTGACTGCCTTATCTGACCCAGAAGCTTCAATATGGTTATTGAATCTCAGTTCTGCATTCCCTTTTCAATGGGATGCTGGTTATTTTATTGTGAACACATTCTATGTCTTCAAACCAAAACATATAAGTAAATTAATGATTAACCACTAAAGGATATGGACTCCCTGTCACATTCCCCACTGGCAGTGGGCCTGTTTCTCTGGAGGGGTGGGATAGAGAGTGAGAGCATCCACACCTCCCCATACCCAGAGACTAAGAGATTGAACTTCTACCATGCCCCATTCCAGGGTTCTTCAGACCCCTTACTGTCAGTGATACTGCTTGTATTGCTTATGGATCAGTGTCATAGGTAGTGACATGACTTATTACTTGACCAGTACCAACAGGAGAAACTGAAACTTTGATGTACATAAGCTTAAGCTAACTCTTACATCTAACCCATATTCTTCTTCTTCAGGACAACATTATTTGTCTCTGGTAGAAACTGCCCTCAGAAGACTCCCAAGACCATAATTAAAAATTTTAGAAACTCATTAAAATCACCTGGGAAGTTTATGAAAATCAGCATTTTTTTAAAAGCCCCTCAGGTGATTACAGTGTTTAGTCAAGGGTGGCTGCTGCTGCCATAGATCTTCTCCCAAGCTCTAGCTAACACAATCAAGGGTAACTCTGCTTCTAATTATCATCTCATTCCTAACTTGTACTTTTTCCTAGTATAATGCCTTTATGATCAGGCAGAGGCCACCAGGAGCAGTCTATGTATAACTGGGTTTGACCAAGACTTTTGCCTCTACTTGGTAAAACCCTGCGTTCTTGGCTGCTCCCACTCTTGAGGTTAGAAGAATGCAAGCCACTCCACATTTCTGCCAGTTTGCTCTTGTTTTGTTCTCTCTCCACAAAGTCTGGCTCTCTCTCTAGAAGTTCTGGCTGATTTACAATATTCCTCCAGAATTTGATACTTAATGCTTTGATGTCTTTCCTACCTCTTAAATACTTGATTTCCCCTCTGATCAACATTTGCCTCTCAATTGTAGATAATATCTTACAAAACAGAGTCTGAAAGAATAAGAGACTTGGGGTGGTAAAGGGTTGATGAGTTAGAAAAGGTCTGCACTTGGGTCAGTGATGGAGATTGTAATCACCAAGTGGTGAGAGTTGAAGGTAACTTGGGCTTGCTGTCCAGTGTAGCAGAGACATCTTCTTGGCCTAAAATTTCTATGCAGAGTCCGTACCAATGCCTAATCAGAGCTTTTATACCAGAATTCACCTCCAAACCCACAGTCTGGGTTTCCATTCTTGAGAGAAATTGGCTTACTCTGACCTTAGTGATTTCAAATTGAGTCAAATTCTTGGCTTCAAAAGGCCTTCAACTATAGCTGGGGCCTCCACTCATATTCACACTGAAGTTACATCAGCATTCTCTTCGAAACCTCAGAGTTAGCTCATCCCTTCTGGGCCAGGCATATTCATTTCTATGGTTATCTCTGGAATCATGAGCTATGCCTCCTGTTATGAAAGAGGACCAAAAATTCACTGGTCTTCCTGCCCAGACTTCATTCCATGATAGACCATGATAGGCCTCTATATCCTTATCTTTACTTTCTTTACAGAAGGCTCTTGCTGCTCCTTTATCAGAATGAAAATATGACCTTCTCATAAAAAATACATCATTTCCACTGGATCTGTTCAAGTGTAGGGACCACAGAGTTGAAAAATGGCATCCATCTTCTACCTTCTCTACAAAATGGCATCTATAATTCCATTATTCTTCATCTTCTTGAAAAAAGATTCTGCTGCTCTGAAGATTCTGCCATCTAAGATGATATCCTCTGTTCCTCCTTATTCCTGCCATCTACATTCTTGTGGGTTAGTCCCTCCTGTTAATTAAAAACGTGTGCAACCGTTTCACCAGCATCCTTTCCAACACAAATCCTATTGTTATTCTGGCTATAGTAGCTAGGATATTTTGTTTGCAAGTATAGAAGGGTAAAAACTTCTGCACTATACCTAATTTGTGCAAAAACTAGAATACTTTTTATTTTTTATAACTGATTTTATTTTGCACTTTTGTCTCTATTTCCCTCAAAGTGGGAAAGATAACACATACACACACACAAGACCCAGAAAGCTAAAACCTTAAGTTTATTTTTCTGAAGTATGCAGTCTTTTTGAATTTTAGAAATTTTCTTTGGTGGCCAAGAGTGGTGGCTTATGCCAATAATCCCAGCACTTTGTGAGACTGAGGCTGGAGGATTATTTGAGACCAGGAGTCCAAGACCAGCCTGGGCAACATAGCAAGACCCTGACTTTTAAAACATATATGAAGAGGGATCCCCACCAAAAAAACCCATAATTCTCTTTCGGTGGGTGGTCCCCTGTCCCCCTGTAGTATACTTGGAATTTATTTCTCTGAGTCAAACAGTCAACCAAAGATTTTATCTGGAAGTTTTGAGAAGGTTGCATCATGATTTGCAGAAGAAACATTCTGAGCTGTGACAAACAGGTGACTGGTTCTTCCACCACAATGCACTTTCCCACACTACGCTGAGTGTTTAGGAGTTTTTGACAAAAAACAGCATGACCCCATGTCCCACCCTCCCTTTTCACCTGATTTTACCCTGAGCAACTTTTTGTTTCCCATATGAAAAAAGTCCTCAGAGAGAAACATTTTGCCAATATGGAAGAGGTGAAACAAAAAACAGCAGAAGCAATAAAGGTGGATTGCCTGAGCCCGCGGGTTTGAGACCTGCCTGGGCAACTTGCGAGACCTCATCTCTACAATAAATCAAAAATCAGCTGGGCGTGGTAGTGCGCGCCTGTAATTCCGACTACTCGGAAGGCTGAGGTGGAAGGATCACCGGAGCCCAGCAGGTCGAGGTTGCGGTGGCTGGGAGTGGCCACTGCACTCCAGTCTGGGAGACAGAGTGAGACTCCAACTCAAAAATAAAAAATAAAAAATAAAAAATAAATAAAAGGCACCAAAATTGATGAATTCAAGAACTGTTTTGAGCAGTGGAAAAAGTGTCTCAATAGGTGCATTGCAACAAATGGAGAATACTTTGAAGGTGACTGAAGTTTAAACATGTAGAAATAAACAATTTTTATAAATAAATGTTGTGTCTCCCTCATATATATGTATTATATATACTATACTATAATATATGCACTTTATAGTTTATATTATATACTATATTACATATATAATTTGTTTATATTATATATTATGATATGAACTTCATAGTATTATATACACTTTATATATACACATACTGGGAGCTCCTGCTTCAGTTTCAGAGGGTTTGTTAACACCTTTCCATACTTTGGTAATCTTGAGAAAGAGGACAAGAGAGAACTCCTTTTAAGAAAGGGGAGACATTGCCTTGATAATGAGTATACCTTTGACTTGGATGATCATTTATCCCAATGCATGTATGTACAGTATATACATATATACATATGTGTATATATAAAGAATATATTATATTATATATAAATATATATCTATATTATATATAAACATATATAATATAGAAACTAAAAAGAATAGCTTAATAACATTTTAAAAGTATCTTTGGGATTGTTTTAGATTCATCATTTGAATAAATGATCATTCAAGTCAAAGTTACACTCATTCTCAGAGCTATGTCTCCCTTTTCTTAAAAGGACGATATCTCCCCTTTCTTAAAAGTTCTCTCTTATCCTCTTTCTCAAGATTACCAAAGTATAGAGAGGTGCTAACAGACCCTCTGATACGGAAGCAGAGGTTCCTGGTCTGAACTTTCCCTGGGACATTGCTGGTTTTGAATGTAGTGAGGCTAAGCTGAATGGACTCATGGGCATTCATGTTGGCTGGGGCATAGCTAACCCTGCCTGATTCTTTGGGGAGTGTGTCCTGGTATTCACATAAATCAGTAGTACACAAGATAGATTCCTTGCATTGTGGGGCCTTCTCATCCCTACCCTAAACCCACTTATGGTTCACTGGTTCTCTTAGGACCTCTGTGTGCCCTTTGGAGGAGATAAAAACAGAAAACCCTCAGTGGTTTACTCTGTGCCATGCTGGAGTAAGTGGTGCTTGGTGTGGGCTGCCTTCTGGTTGAATAGCTAGCTACTTCTTCAGACCCTTCTAATCCCTTGTTCACAAAGACTCTACCTCCAACCCAACCAGAAAGTAAAACCCAAGCCATCTCTGCTTTCCCTGCTATGATTTCTTTGGGGGTTTCTGCCTTCTGCATGTTCCTTACTCCTCACCTGTACTTTTCAAAAGAAGGGCTTCTGCTCCTATCATGGTATTGAGAACCGCTCCTCACAAGGCCACCAGTAATCTTTTAACTGCCCCAAGTTTTTAGTATTTTTAGTATTTCCTTGCTGGGTCTCTCTGCTTCATTTGACACTCTTATCCCTTCAGTTTCTAACCCTGTGCTTTCCTGGTTCCACTCAGAACTTTGGCCTAGTTCCTATATTGCTTTTCCTTTCAGTGCTAATGTTTATGGGCATTCTGTACTTGAATTGTTCCTACTTTTATGTTGGCCAAGTCTAGGAAGTGGGGTTATTCTCCCTGAGTGATTCCTTTTACTATCATGTTAAACTACTTTATACTACTGCTGGAAAAAAAAAAACCCCTATATCTCTAGTTCAGGACTTTTCTTTAAGCTTTAGACTCATATTTAACCACCTCCCTTGAACTCAACATTTACAAATTGAACTCACTGTTCTTCCCTGCTTTTCAAGATGTACTGTATTCTCAATCTCAGTCCAGCCACTGGAGCTGGCAAACCTGAGTTGTCTTTGGTTTATTTAAATATTGTATCCCATATTTAACAAGTTTCTTCCTGTTCTATATCCATCTTATCTATCATCTATCTATTCATCCATTATCTATTTTCCATCTATTATCTATTACGTGTCTATTATCTATCTATCCTTCTATTATTTATTTCTCTATCTGTCATCCATCATTATTTGTCTACAATGAAAATTTGTTCCCAAAAGTTTACATATAGTAAAATGGTTAAATGTAAATACAAATAAAAATTTCAGAATAGGGTAATTTTTTTCTAGGAAGGGGGAAAAAACCACATGTAGTTGATAAAGACCCAAATTGTTAATTACTGTTGCTAGAATTAAGCCCCAAATTTGGTACCAAACTTTTGGAGAGCTAAATTGAAAATAAGACTAGGTCAGTTACCTATTTCTTATCAGGGAAAACAAAGAATCTTCCCAAATTAAATTGTAAGGTCTGATTAGCTGAACAGATCACCTTCAGATGGTTCTTTAACCAATTCCCTGTGGAAAATATCCTTTGCGTATTTATGCTATCAAATTTCTCTTTCTGAAAGAAAGATTCTTTTCAATTTTTCCCAACCTGACTGTCTCACGCTTAGGATCCATGTTCTCTATGGCAGTCCCCAGTCTTCCTGTTTGACTTACAGTTGTGTTTCACAACTTTGTTTCTCTTTCTTAAAGTTCAGGTTTCTTTGCAACTCAGCATGTTCAAACCATCAAACAAGATTTCAAGCAGATTTACGTGTCAGGAATTTTAATGTGGGTCTAAGCTGTGTTCTCTTTTGAATAGAGACATGCCTAGATAAGTCTATGGGCCCACCAGGGCCATATTTCATAAAATAATGGAGAGGTCTTTGAGAAGAATTGTGCCTGCATTAGTGACATTGATAAATAGAGTGCCTCTTACGTTATTATTCATGAATAAAGCAATACCTACATCTAGACATGAGAAGAAGAATATAGTAGCATCTTCTGGCATTAACACAGGGAGGGAGGCTACACACACAGTGTTTATGGTATATGTGCCATCTCTTTCACTAGGAAGAGGGCTGATGATGGTTATCTTGACCAAGGTTTCTAAATATGGTGCAGTGGTGAAGAGTTCAGGCTGGATTGGTATCTTGCTCTGCTCCATCTTTATGTATGGCCTTGGGTAACCTCCTTCCCTCTCTGAGCCTCTGTTGTTCTGAGGATTAAAAATAAAGCATGTGAAGTACTTGGTATACAGTTAGTACTTGATAAATGGAAGTTATTATTACTATTATTATTATCATAGAAATGTGGAACAAGGGAGGAGGAGAACAACATGCCACATGAGAGAGGAAAGAACAACCTTGGAGAGCTCAGGTAAGATACCATTTTGGGGCTTCATAAACTGAGTAAAGGAGATTTGAGGAGGGTTGGAATTCTTGTACTATATGATGTATGGAAAGCTAAAGAGACCTGAATGATCTCATTTCCTATCCACAGAAACTGTGGCCTGATGCAGAGATATGACAGTGTGGACTTACTAGGGTAGAATCCTATAATCAGGAGTCTTTTATGTGAGGTGTAGAATTGTTTCTGAACTTAGATTTTATCCTGTAAATACTATACAGCCATATTTGACCTTTCTGCAATATTTTATAGAGTTGACCACCCCTTCTTTCTTGAAATTGTCTCTTCCCTGAACTTCTATAAAACCAACTTCTCCTGGTTTTCCTCTGACCATTCAGATGTTTTCTTCTTTATTTTCTTCTTTTTCCCTTTGGTTTTCTCCCTCTTTAAATTCTTAACTATCCATATTTCCCAAGATTGTATTACTTCTCTGATCTTCTCACATTTTAGTGATACTTAATATATCCAAAACCCATAACTTAACCCACCATTTATAGGCAGATGACTTTCAAGTCTTACTGGAATCCAGACCCTTGTCTTGAGCTCCTTGGTCTATACACTCAGCAGTGGCAACATTAGCAAAGTCTAAAACACAGAATTGTTGGGACTGAATTGCAGCTACTGAAACCTATGGGGCAGGGTGGGGGGGGGGCGGCGGGATTTCTTTACACAGGTGCCCACTTGGCCTTAGGCAAGTTCCAAACCAAGGTCTAGGTGCAATCATCTTGGTGGGAAGACTACAGACACTGGATCAGAGAACTGGGTCAAATAAATGATTTATACTGCTTGTTAGTTTTATCACCTTAGGCAAGTTAACGCCAAAAAGATCTCATTTCCCCATCTTTAAGATAGAGATGATGTGTACACTTTTAACAAGTTGTCTCTTAGCCCAGTGTATGATTGCAGAATAAACGTATGTCCTTGTTTGTTGTTTGATTTTATAAATTTTCTTGGAATATTTTATTTTAAAGGGGAGAGGACTCCACATATACAATTATGATGATGTTGAGTGATATTTCTCCTTGGCAACATTTCATTTTAAATTACCTTTTCCTTACTGGTTTAATCTAGTTTACTAGAACATGTATTGTGTTGTTACCTTGGTAACCCAACCTTCATACCATTGGTTAGAATGTCCCAAGGTTGTCCGTTGTATTCTGTCACCTTCTTTCTTACCCTCAAGAAAGCAAGTGTCCAACATATTGGAATAAACTTTAACCCACAGCAATCTGTTACCTACATTTTAAAATTTGGTGTGGACTTTTAATTCCTAGATTGTTATATAGATTTTTTTTTTGACGTGGAAACAGAGTTTTTCCCCCCACAATTTTGTTCTGAATGCTAGTGTTTGTGGTCTGTAGTTTTTATGATCAAGAAGTGTATTTTCTGTTGATAAAAGAAATAATCCTGAGATACTTTCTTTTCAGTTACTTGCTTTAGCAATTTAAGAGGGGTGGGAACGTGTCCATCTGGAGTTGCTACTATGTTCAAACAGTGAAGAGGCTGAAAAGAGAGAGTTTTAACCTGCCATCTCCAATTGCTGTAAACCAGGTTTTCCCTTACTACTCTGCCTTCCTAGGGAGTCTGAATTTCTTGACCTCAGTAAAAGATGATGATAGCCTTTCAAACCCTCAGTATTGGCTTTCCTGATGTCATTACTAAATTGGTTTGTTTCCTTTTATCCTAAGCTCTACAAAGGTAGAGTGATCTACTGGTATACTTGACCTTTATCTCATTACCCTTGAGAAAATTACCTTCTTTGCTCTTAATTTTTGGTATATTAAAATTAATATTTATAAACAAAATAAAACACCTAATTAAAAATAATGCGCCACTGAGATATGCCTTTGAATTGTTAAAATTACTAATATGCCTATTCCTGTCTTTTAAATGTGGTCTATTTGGTATCTTTTGTCTTCCCAAATGAGCATGTAAAATAAACTACATATTTAACAGTCTCCAGATATGTCTTTTTTTAACCATTCAGATATAAATATGAAGTATAAAATTGCTACTTGAATGGATTAAGTAGATGTGATATTTATAATACTAACCCAAATTTTCTCTTTTGAAAAATTAAGTAGTCTATAAAGGAAATGTAATATAAGGCATACACATGGCTAAGTATACAATTGTTTTTGAAGTTCTCTGTGTTATTATGTACTGCAATCTAGAGGATAGAGTCAGAATCATGGAATCAGAGAAAGCATTGCTCTGTAAGTCATCACATCTATATTATCCCAGGTGGGCCATACATCAGCGGTGTGATTCTAAGTCATTCTGACAACATTCATAGGTCCCAGTTTCTTAATTTATAAAATGGGTATAGGCCAATAACATATTTCCAATTTACTGAAAGGGTTATTTTGAAGACATGAGATGAGAGAAACAATAGAAAAATACTTCAACCTCAAAAAAAGAACATGGAAGCCGGGCTTGGTGGCTCAGTCTGTAATCCCGCACTTTGGGAGGCTGAGGTGAGTAGATTGCCTGAGCCCGTGGATTCGAGACCCGCCTGGGCAACTTGACGAGACCTCATCTCTACAATAAATCAAAAAATTAGCTGGGCGTGGTAGGGCGCGCCTGTAGTTCCAGCTACTTGGAAGGCTGAGGTGGAAGGCTGCGATGGCCAAGAGCGGCCACTGCACTCCAGTCTGGGTGACAGAGTGAGACTCCAACGCAAAAAAAAAAAAAGAGAAAAGAACATGGAAAGAAAACAGTAATGTTGGGCATAGGCAGATTGTACAGTGAAGAGTTTAACAAGGCCAGAGAAGAATACACGTATTCCCCTCAGCCTGGAAGCTTTCTTATGGTTCAAGAAGAACTGAATGTGTTTTGGAACTAGTATACATGTCCTTCACTTTTAGCATCTCAACTCTTCTCTGGCTTTAAGGCGTTTTCTTACATACTTGTGAAACACAAAGCTCTTGGCTACATTCTTTTTCCTTTACTATTTTCTACTATTTGAGGAGGAAATGCCCTTTTCTATCGGTTTTCCTTGTACTCAGCATTAGTTGGAAAGAAATTCCCATTTTATATTTACTCTTTTCTTTTCTCTACATTTAGACCTCTACTTGGAAGGCAGAATGATATTGTGCACTGGACTAGTTGAGATCAGTGAAGTAGGTTCTAGACACAATTCTGTCAGTAACTAGCTCAGCAGAATTCACACATCATTTAATCTGTCTGTGCTTCATATTTGTAGAGTTGTAGAATCTCCAGGTTTGAAAAGATAAACAACATCAACAATATAAGATCATTAATTTTACTTGTCCCTTAGAAAATATTAAAACCTGCTTAAATCTTTTATATACCATTTCCAATGAAAGAAGGTGTGATATGAGACTTTAGAGTCAGAATTGCATTTAAATTTGCTCTGAATGCTATTATTTGTGGTCTGTAGTTTTTACGATCAAGAAGTGTATTTTCTGCTAATAAAATAAACAGTTGAAAGATTTCTTCTTTTCAGCGTGCTTGCTTTAGCAATTTAAGATGGGTAGGCCAGCACAAATACCCGTGTGACCATGGGAAAAATATTTATATATTCTCCATGCCCATGTTCTCTCCTCTAAAATGGAAATAATAATATATGATGTAAGACTGTGTTAAGGATTACATGAGATAATACATGTAAAGCACTTAGTATGGTGAGAAACTCAACAAATGGATGCTGATGATGACATGGTTGTTCAGACTCAATTTGAGCATAGTTAGTGATGGAAACTATCACTATCTAATTTTATGAAATTATAATGGTTAGAAGTTTTTCCTTCTAGTCAGCCAAAATTACAACTTTTGTGTGTGTGTGTGTGTGTGTGTGTGTGTGTGTGTGTGTGTGTGAAATCTCCAGGCATCTTCTGTTCAAGCTCTGCCTTCTAGGATCATAACTTACCTTTATAGATTTAAAGATGGATGTCATACCCCCTACACTACCCTAGGATCCTTATAACTCCTTTGCTTTTTTAGTTCAGTATTTTTCCTTCCAAGTCGTTTCAATCAACTTTTATATACCAATTTTTTTTTTTTTTTTTTAGTCGGAGTCTCACTCTGTCGCC
>NW_007255382.1:75458-130249 GCF_000164805.1 Carlito syrichta | reverse complement strand
CTTCCCCTCAGCCTTCCGAGTAGCTGGAATTACAGGCATGCGCAACCACGCCCGGCTGATTTTTTAATTTATTGTGGAGATGAGGTCTCGCTGCCCAGGCGGGTCTCGAACCTGCGGCTCAGGCAATCCACTCACCTCAGCCTCCCAAAGGCGTGGGATTACAGGCTGAGCCACCGAGCCCGGCTCTATATACTAATTTTTAATTAACTCTCAAATCTTTGTTTTCAGACCAATACAGCCCTCTCAATAAACACTGATATACTAAAATGCAATAGTCTTCATTTCTAAAACATTTAGTTGATTATTCAGGCAGATCTTGCTTTTCTGCATTGGGGATGGGATGGGGAGAGAACCAAAGGTTGCACAAGGATATGGGTCTGTATTTGCACCACTTATTCTGCCCATTTTGATTCGGTATCTGAGAGAAAACTTATTTTTATTTAAGGTTACAGTGTTCTTTATAGAATTTATGGAGGACATAGGATGATGTCTCAATCCTATGATGACTTGTTATACAAAGAAATGTGTAGAAGTACTCAAGCATGTCTATACCCTAAAGGGTTAGATTGGCTAATCGAATTTTATTTTAGCAATGTCCTCCACTTTCAGGAGGACAGTACTAAAATAAAGTATCGTTCAATTCACCAGGTTGTAGCATTATTTTCTTTACCAGTATTATGAGATCAGAGTTTTCCCAGGGACAGTGATGAAATTGCTTCTCAGTACAGGTATTATCCAGCTGACTGGCCAATGGATGAATTTATATATGTCATGGCAGACTGGCCCATTTTGAAAATATATATTCCAGCCGGGCTCGGTGGCTCAGCCTGTAATCCTGCACCTTGGGAGGCTGAGGTGAGTGGATTGCCTGAGCCCGTGGGTTCGAGACCTGCTTGGGCAACTTGGTGAGACCTCATCTCTACAATAAATCAAAAAAATTAGCCGGGAATGGTAGCGCACGCCTGTAGTTCCAGCTACTTGGAAGGCTGAGGTGGAAGGATCGCAGGAGCCCAGCAGTTCGAGGCTGCAGTGGCCAGGAGCGGCCACTGCACTCCAGTCTGGGTGACAGAGTGAGACTCCAACTCAAAAAAAAAAAAAAAAAAAAAGAAAATATATATTCCATCCTTTCCCACAGAATTGCCCTTTATAAATTTGAAAACAGAACTTTGTACCTCATTCTTTTGCCCCATATCATTGCTTTACCCAACCTATCAGAACATAAGCTCTGGGAGGGCAGGGAATTTATCTTATTCTCTTTTGTTTGCCTTGTTTTGGCTAACATGGAACCCTGCTCCAACTTTCACTCAATAAATCTTGTTAAATTAAATTAAAAAAAGAACTGAGTAAGAGCTGAGTGACCAGGTGAATTTAGTGGAAGATATAAATATCCAGATAGTAACATTGTGTTTTCTGGAGTTGTAAGAAATTTGGAGTCAGGTTACCAATTTATATATTATATTTTTCATTTTTATCAGTTTCTTATAGTACACATGGACCAGTTTTGATCATAATAAAGGTCAAAATAATTCTCCAAATTATGTTTTAATTAAACATTTGTTACTGTTAAGGATAATTAAAATGCAATAATTATAATTTTGTTTTTTACTTACATTTTCTTCATCATGCTATAATCACCATTCATGATTAATGGTGATTATTGCATTTCTTAGGAATCAAAGATAGCTAGTACTAATTCTTGTTGACAAAATTTCTAACAATCATTTGTTTCAACATTTGTAGAAACAATGGTGGGAAAAGGCAATGTGAAAATAATACTTACTATTGGCTATAATACATTTTAGTAAGAAAACAAAGAGATATCTTTTATTTAATGGACAAAGCTAGACACATAACTAGGAAACATGTCATTTAAAAAAATTTCTTACATAAAATATAATATTCCAAAAAATTTTGATTGTTCACTAAATAATAGAAGGATACCATAGAAGTATTAAGGGGTGCATAATCTTTCTTAAATTACTAGATTCACAAGAACTTGCTGTAAAGTATCTTTATTTTCCCAGCAATAACTCTTTGTTCCAATAAATAAAAAGAGAAGAAAATTATTTTTTGAAGAGCACTAAATAAAATTCACTACACTGCCCAAACGGATAGAATCCCCCAAATGAATGTTTTAATCATGTTAATAATTCTTTTCAACTCTTCAGTGCTAATTGGCTATGATCTTTTTCTTATGACTGTGATATTGCAGTAGTCCTTAGTAAATACTACTAAGACTCTTTCCTGCCTTAAAGGCAGGTAATAAAAGTAGGATATGATGAGAGAGAGAGAGAGAAAAAGAGAGAGAAAGAGAGAGGAGAGAGAGATTTTGATCCCTATCTCTTCCAGATTTTCTTTAATTCACATCCTACCTCACACCTTCCTGCCATCAGGGATTGATTTGTCCTAGCTCTAGACTGAGACTCCAGGCAAAACTGATTCTGAAAATTAATAAGTGCTTGGATAATCTGGTTCAGGATCACCTTTCATCAGGACCTCTGAGAGGCTAGGGTATTTTACTCTTTCAACATTCAATGACTATTTATTAAACACCCGTGTTGTACTGTACAACCTTAGAGAAAAGGAAACTTTATGTGGTGTACCTATATAATTTTTGACTGTCCAGCTGTCCAGTATTCCTTTATAGCTCTCAACAGCATCATACTTTTGTTTGGGGAGAGGGAATTATCTCTCTCCCATGTGTGCAGTTTTGCAGAGCAGGAAAGTTCAGGTTGGCATCTCTTACTGTAGGGCTCAACAGGATTAGAGACTCCAAAGGAGGTTTACAACCTCAGTTCAGCCAGTCAGAAGGACTTTACTGGTCCTTTGAATCTTGAGTAATTGAATCAAACACAGAAGTGACCTTTGAACTCACTCATTACAGCTGTGGTATGATGACATGAATGTCCCTAATATGAAGCCACTGTTAAAGTTTCTGTTTCTAAGCCCTCCAAACTCCCTTTTCTGTGCAGAACAGAGCCTATACCTTTTACCTTATCTTAGTTCTGCACATATATTAATCCCAATTCCATGTCCTTCCAATATGTTTAAGTGAGGCAGAATTTGTTTCAGCTAAGGACTCTCACTGAAACACCCCAGCTCAGTGATAGCGACCATTATAGCAGTCCAAAAAGAACCAAGCACTGTTTACATTGGTTCAAAAAATAGATCACCTGGTTTGTATGTCAACTGAAAATCCTAAATTTTAAGTTTAGAAAAGAGACATACACACGCACGTGCATACACACACACACACACACACACACACACACACACACAATTTCCTTTTTCTTTTCTTTTTCTTAAAGATGTGGGTTACAATTCAGGGCTAGTGTGGTCATTGTATAGGTAAAGTTTGGGCCTCCCTTTGGCCCCCACTTTGCCTAGTTTGAGATTGGATACCCTTATTAATGTTGTAAGCCCCCATGCCCTGGCAGTGTCCCACTGCCAATCCCTTTCTTATAGTATTATGATAAATGTTTAGGGTCACTTATAAGTGAGTACATGTGGTATTCAGATCTTTGTTTCTGTGACAGATCACTGAGTATTATAGACTCTAAATCCATCCAAGTTGCTGCAAATTCCATAATTTTGTTTTTTCTTTATGACTGTATAATATTCCATCATGTATATGTACCACATTCTCTTTATCTAGTCCACTTTGGATGGGCAGCATAGTTGGTTCCATGTTTTTGCTATTGTGAATAATGCTGCAATAAACACGTGTGTACTGGTATCTTTTTCATAGAATGATTTGAGTTCCTCTCAGTAAATTTCCAAAAGGGGGATTGTTGGGCCATATGGAAGGCTGATTTTTAGAATTTTTAGGAATCGTCACATTGTTTTCCACAGGGGTTGTACACTCCCAAAACAATGTAGAAGCATTCCTCTTTCTCCACATCTTGGCCAGTATCTGTTACTTTTTTGTCTTTAATGATGGCCATCCTGACTGGAGTGAGGTGGTGTTTCAGTGTGGTTTTATTTTGCGTTTATTTGATGATTAGTGAGTCAGAGCATTTTTTTCATCTATCTGTTGGTTACTCATATGTCTTCTGCGAAGTGTCTATTCATATTTTTTGCTCACTTTTTAATAGGGTTGTTCGTTTTACAATTAAAACTACAAAACACTGCTGAAAAAAATCAAAGACACACACACAAAAATGGAAAAATATTCCATGCTCATGGATTGGAAGAACTAATATTGTTAAGATGTTCATCTTACCAAAGGCAATCTACAGATTTAATGTAATGCCCATTAAGTTACCAACACCATTCTTCTCAGACCTGGAAGTAATGATACAGAAATTTATATGAAAACATAAAAGACCAGGAATAGACAAAACAATACAAAGCAGGAGGCATCACACTTCCAGACTTTAAACTCTACTATAAGACTACAATAATCAAAATAGCCTGGTATTGGTACAAGAACAAGCATATAGACCAATGGAATAGGATAGAGATTCTGGAAGCAAAACCTCAATGGCTCAATCAACTCATCTTTGACAAAGCATCCACCAACAACCACTGGAGAGAGGAGAACCTATTCAGTAAATGGTGCTGGGAAAACTGACTGACCACATGTAGAAGATTGAAACAGGACCCCTACCTATCACTATACACAAAAATCAACTTTAAATGAATCGAAGACCTAAATGTAAAACCTCAAACTATAATAATCCTAGAAGAAAATTTAGGAAACACTTTTAGGCATATTGGAGTATGATGATGAATTCTCCAAAAGTGAATGCCATAAAAGATAAGATAGACAAGTGGGACCTCGTCCAACTGAAAGCTTCTGCAAAGCAAAATAAACCATCAAGAGAGTGGAGAATAGCCCACCCAATGGGAAAAAAATATTTGCCAACTGTATATCTGACAAAGGTCTAACATCCAGGATCTACAAAGAACCCAAACTAAAGGAGACCTTATTTCTTAAAAAAGAGTCACAGCCTACAGAGTGGCCATCCTGACAGGCTGGGAAGCATAGACGATTGGCGATCCTTCAAAGGAGAATGGAGTGAAACATGGTTTATGCTGATTGGGTTTGCTGAATATACATATTCAACAGGTTATAGAAGGAACTATGAATATTCATGAAGGGGTTCCTGATACATGAGTGTTGAACACACATGTTACATGTGTACCGTGTGCTCTTTGAAGTAGAGTCTTAGCATTTAAATACATTACAATTAGGTCCTATACATCAAAAGGTGAAGCAGGGACAGAAGGCGCTCCAGTGCACAACTTCTATAAACTGGTCAGAACCAGTTCATGGTCTAGGGTCTCTTATCAGGAGAAAGTTACTGAAATCGTCTCATGTCAAATCAAACCTGTCATCATGGCTGTGGAATCAGGGGTTCAGTTAGTCAGCATCTGGTGATAGATGAGCTGCAATTGTTTTAATATTGTTTATCTCAAGGCCAGTGCTTATTTAGCTGCTACAGAAAAATAAAAACCTTGTGTTAGAAGATAGTTTATTCTTTAAATGTGGGAATGTGTGACTTAACCATTGCCTGGCATGACTCTAAGTACTGTTTATAATTTGATATCTTACTGTCACAAAGAGTCTGTTCTGTCAATCTTATGATCTCTATGTTAACATTAATGCTGGTCGATTGCTTCTAAACTTCAAAAAAGGGGATATAACAGCACGTGTCTGCTCTTCAGTCCAATCATAGCTGGGAACTCAGTCTTGGATTTCTCTGGTATCTTCTTGGCCAAAAGGGAGTCTGTTAAGTTAGTTTGGGGCTTAGGGTCTTATATTTTATTCTCAATATTCATGCCTGAGCACACCCAAATTGTACCAGACTCTGGGCAGTGAGAGCTCAGAGTTTTATATTATGTTTCATTGACATCATATGAACTCAGGAAAATTCAGGCAATGAAGTTGATTTCAACAAAGAAGTTAAAAAAGGACTCTGTGGTATAAACAACTGCCAGAAGCAGGAAGGAGAGAGGTAAGGATATCCCTTACAGGCCTGTGCCAAAGGAAAGAGTTAGCAGCAAAACTAGCACAGCCCTAGGATAAGAGAGGCAATGGGAAGTGAACATAGACATCCAGTGTTTTTCAGAAGGGAAAGAGAGAAAAAGGGAAATGCAGTTCCCACAAGTCTTGAGAGGGTTGTGTGGGAATATAAAGAAGATAACCTCCCATGTTCAGTGACAGGTCCCAGGCCTTATCCCCAGGGAAACCATGAGCCTAATCATACTTTCTTGGGAACATTTGCTTATACAAATCTCAGCTCCCCATATCTGCCCACACACAGACATTGAAAGACCTTCCTTGTTCTAGGCTAAATTCTACAGGATTATAGTAAAGTTTCCCTCCATCTCCTCACTTTGTGTGTGTGTGTGTGTGTGTGTGTGTGTGTGTGTGTGTGTGTGTGTGTGTATAAGAGACAAAGAGAGACAGAGACACATATACAGAGGGAGACAAAGAGAGGACTAAGTTCTAACTTCTTTAGAACTTCTTGCAAGAGACAAACTCCCCTCTGGAGTTTCTTATTTAATCTTCATAAATCATCCCTTTCCCTCAGATCCTCTTGTTGCGATATGTTTATTCTCCCTGCTCCTCCAGACCCCATGTATTGGCCTCCTCATTAGCTGTGTATTTTGCTCCTGTCTCCAGACTTTTCCTTTACCCTTTTTGGAAGACTTAGACATACTAAATCCTTCTTAGTTCTTCTGCAAACTAAATAATTATCCTAATATTTTATTCAGTGAGAAAGTTATTCTGGAAATCTCATTTTTCTACCAAGAGTTGCATAGCCAATTTGGGAGCTTCACACATCTGTAATTCCAGGAAAATTTTAGGGATTAAAAAAAACACTCAGACATATACAATTTTCAAAACCATAAAGAAAGCTTTCAAAGTGGATGTTGTCTCATTCCAGATATTATTATCTCTCCAGTAGAGTTTCACGGGAGCTTTTCCTTACCATTCTTTTCAAAGTACTTCTTTGCAGTTACTGATTTTCAGGCTCGGTGTCTTTTCAAAGATGCTTTTCTGGGGACTGTTGATTTCAGGCCATTTCAACTGCATAAGTTATGCAAGTGTGAAAACTTTTTTTTTACTCTAAAAAAAGATGCTCCGGTCTATTTTTTTTGTACTCACAATAAAGGCAAAAGATATAGACCAAAGTTGGGCATTGAGTGTAGACTTTGCAGAGGCAAGAAGAGCTAAAAAATTGTATCCCCGATCAATAGCACAATAAAAGTTAGGAATAGATGACTGATGACAAAACAAAGCTTTGAGTTAGGCATAGAACTACACATTTATTACATTTTGAATTATATTTTTATTAGCATCACCTTTTTATTTGCCACTTCAGATATTTAAGGAAAGTTATGCTGAGTTTAGAAGAGAAAGGAGATCAAGAGATAAATTTCTGCTGGTAAACAGAGGAGAGGGAATCATGTTCAGGGGTACATCTCTGTGCTATTTTACAAGAAGTTATTTAAGACCTAGATAATACAATGTATCTGCAGTATAAAGTGAATATTTATTGAGTTGCTAAAGTTCTCATTTTGTCAATTTATATCAGTTTCTCAGTAAGCATGTTCCATAGTGGACTCTTGGCTGAGTTTGAGAAATTTAGACTCTAAGGGGAATTTGAAATTTAGCTCCTATCTTTAAATACAATTTTTGTGTGTGTACAAGAGCACATATTTAAATAAACCATAAAACATATCTGAGGTTCAATATATATGAACTATCATTTGGGAAATTTCTAGGCATTACTGAATTCCCTGATGACACTTAGAAGCAAAATGTCTGTTTCTAATAAACTTATTGATATAAATGCCAAATGAAACAAAATGTCACGGCAAGACACAGAACTGGTTGAAGAATTGGTTAATTTTTTTTTAAACCAGTGGTGTTTTCATCTCTCCTTTTGCTTCTATTAATGAAGAACATGTGTCCTCTCACACTTGATTGTGGGAAACTTCATTGCCAAAGGTAAAAATAGCATAGGGATGTACCCCTGAACATGATTCCCTCTCCTCTGTTTACCAGCAGAAATTTATCTCTTGCGCTCCTTTCTCTTCTCCACAGCAGCCGTTGCAAAGTGGGCTATCACTCTCCATCAGTCTTGGGGAAAAGGGGCCCTTTTACAATCAAAGTTCATATTTGTTAGGACTCATTCAGCAGCAAGCAACACACTTCTCAACTAATGTATATTTCAAAAGCAAAGGACTTTAATTTGCTCACAGGATAAGAAATCTGGGAGTAGGTGGTTCTAGATTCGGAGCAGAAGCCCAAAGGTCATATAAAGAAACCAAGACTTTTCCTTCTGCTTTGTCATCTTCAGCTTATAGATGTTTTGGTCCTTAAGTTACAAGATGGTGCTTAGGAACCATTACGGTCTCATGCTGCCATGTTCAATTCAGAAAATGGACCGGAGGAAAGGGGGGTTTTGTGTTAAAAAGACAAGTCTCTCTCAGAAGATCCTTTTTAGAATTCCCTTTGTGACTCATTGGTAAAAACTGGATCACATGGATCTTTCACACACACCCCACCATCCCACCATAGCTGCTGGGAATATAGCAAAAATGATTAGCAAAGTAGAATAGAATTGGTACAATTGGATTAGATAAACTTGGATTCATTTAGGGGAGCTGGGCACGTTGTGGGTACATTGACAGGATCCTGAAACATTAGTGTTTCCTTGGCAAGGAAAAAGGAGAAAGGCTGTTGAGCAATTAAGCTTGGCCAGTTTCCTAACATCTCACTTGGTCTCCTGTGACTCAGCAGTGGGAATCTTCAGAATGTGGCTCCTGCCTTACCTTGGGTTCTAGCCCTCCAATCAGAAAATCTCATGACTAGGACTAGCTTACCATTCCGAGGCTTGTCACATATGATTCACATCTTCACATTTCTGTGTTATCAACTATTTTTTATTTTAAACTCAAGCAGTTCCAGCTTCAAAATATGCCTTTATTTTATTTTATTTTTTCTCCCTTTCCCTGTGGCCACTTCTGAGTACAAAATGAAAAGGAGAGGAATGTCTGTTAATTGACCCATAAACCTCTGCCAGGGCATAGTCTGTAACGTAGGAGGGCCTCTGTGTTCTCTTGTTTCTACTATTAAATACTCTCCTGGCTGTTCTACTTTTCCCATACATGTTTAACTAATATGTATAATGGTTCTGCTAGAATTGATTTTTCATTATGGTAGTCATTTTTCAAAGAGGTTTGTCACTGTTTTTAAAATTGTATTTAGCATGTTTATAAAAAGCAGTTTAAACTCATTTTTTGTACTTGTTTCTTTACAGATTGAAGAAAGAGTTAATTTTTTTAAAAGATATTTTATGTCATTTATGTATTGAAAGGTACAAAACTATCCATCTAGACTTTATTTACATTCTAACAATTAATTTTAAGACAATTGCAAATGCAGATAAGCTGGTAAGTTATTCATTTTTCAAGGGTGCTAGGCAATGTTTACAAATCAATAATTTGCCCCCAGCATAATATATTACATCTAGTGAACAGTCTTAATTATTCCTGTAATCCAAGATGAAGAAAAGTGAGGTCAAAATGAAAATTAATTGTTAATTTTGAAACAGTTGTTTCTTTTACCTTTTGCAAAAAGTTAGTGGTCTTTATCATTTGGATTTTAATTGTTCTTTTTTCTATTATTTAGTCATTTTTAATGTAACTATTATTGTTAAACAAATAATATTTTCATAATAAATTGTCCTATTATCTTTACCGCCTAAAATCAAGCACAGGTGTCATAGCTGGTTTTCAATAGGAAGGTTGAGGAAATGGCTGGTATTGAAAAGAGGAATATAACTATAGAGAAAGTCCAAATTGCCCTCTATGAAAATTTAACTTAATATTTTTTAAAAAATTAAAGCTCTTATAATATAAATGGGGCATCTGTATCCCCTATTCCTCCACCAAAAAAACACTCAGAAAGATTTCCAGAAAGGAAAGAAAGATAGCAGTTATGCTTCCTTGAGCCCTGAGTCTTGTCGGCAGATCTTTATAATGAAATGAAGGCGGAGATAACAAGTCATTTTTTTTCTTTGCTTCATTTTCCTGAAAGCCATTTATCCCAAGATACCATAGAACTGAAGAAAATAGCTTTGATACTGATTGAAAAGGCAGACTCAGAGTCTAGAAATGCAAAATAACAGCCCATATGCCAAACCACATGCATTGTAAGGCTTGATACATCTGAAGGAAGATTTTAAAGGCGACAGAGAATTCCAAATTTGGAACCCAC
Organism: Carlito syrichta; assembly: GCF_000164805.1. Classification (NCBI taxonomy): domain Eukaryota; kingdom Metazoa; phylum Chordata; class Mammalia; order Primates; family Tarsiidae; genus Carlito; species Carlito syrichta. The sequence continues at coordinate 120,012 of NW_007255382.1, read as the reverse complement.
AGAGACATCTGGTATCTTAGAACTTTCTATTTTCCCTTGGCAGATATTTCAGCTAATTTTCCCACCTTGGTCAGAGTGTATAATTCTTTTTTAAGCTTGTTCTAATTTTAACATATTCTCTCGATTTCACTGTTACTGTGAAATGGCCCTCCTGTCAGGACCAACCATGTAATTTTAGCACTTAGGTCATTTAGCAATTTCTTAGAAGAGCAAAATAAGGGGGTAGAATTTAATTAACACAATGGGTACACTAGCAACTTTTTAAAAATTTGTGGCATTTATGTGAATTTCTAACTTTTGGTCTTCAAACAGGCTCATATGAAAAATATAACAGATGAATCAAAATGTAGATATATTGCATGTCAAATAACAATGCTCATGATCACTGTCCAGAAAGTGGCTCTACCAAAACTCACTTAAGAGATACTATCATAATGCTGCCTGCTTCTTCTTTTTTTTTTTTTTTTTTTGAGTTGAAGTCTCACTCGGTCACCCAGGCTGGAGTGCAGTGGCACACTCACAGCCCCCCCAGCATCAACTTCCTGGGCTCGGGCAATCCTTCTGCCTCAGCCTTCCAGGTAGCCAGAACTACAGGCGTGTGCTACCATGCCCGGCTAATTTTTTATTTATTGTGGAGACGAGGTCTCACCAAGTTGTCCAGTCTGGTCTCGAACCCGTGGGCTCAGGCAATTCACTCACCTTGGCCTCCCAAAATGCTGGGATTATAGGCTGAGCCATTGAGCCCGGCCGCTGCTTACTTCTTACTGTTTGCTAATAGCTGGTCTGTGACTACTTGAAGTATTCATTCGTTTGGATGCACATTTGCCCAGTGTGGGGACTTAAGACTGGTGAGGTTCTAGAATAATTACTGTGAAGAATGTACTAAGGGGAGCATACAAGGATTATTGAGTAGCAATGAGGGCTCAGTAGAAATTGAGTAGTTTGAATATTTATTAGCGTCAGCCATCTCTATTTAATGACACTTGGCAAGAGTTCCATAGAATGTGTTCATTATAGAGTTGAAAGAGACGATCTTATCCAACTCTCTCCACTGACCAATAAGGAAACCGAGGCGCAAATAAATCTAAATGAGTTGCCCAAGTCTACATGGCAAATGGCAGAGTAATTCTAACTTCTAGACCAGATCTAAGGGTAATATTTATAAAACTCATCATATCTTAAGAGTTCCAAAGTATGACAAACTCTAATTGGATTTTAGAATTTTCCATTGTTTCTTTTTATCTTTTGTAATGTTGGAGAAAATGCAGCTAGAATTTGATCAAAACTTCTTCTTTTATTTGTAATACCATTTTTTGAACTACTGGGTCAGGTCTTATCACAAACAAAAGAAAACAGCAATCACAAAAACTTATGTACCATCTATCCACCTAACCAAAGATTTACAATTAGTATACGGTCATTTTTATTTTTAATATCTATATCTGTATGCATTTATCAATTGATTGGTCATTAAATTTACTTTACCATGTTCTTTTTATTTTGAGATGGGGACTCACTTTTTTGCACAGGATGGAGTGCACTGGCATAATTATAGCTCACTGTAATCTGGACCTTCTCCCACCTCAGCCTCCCAAGTAGCTGGGACTATAGGCGGGTGCCACCACATCCAGCTGATTTTTTATTTTTGTTTTTAGACACAGAGTCTAGCTATGTTAACCAGGCTAGTCTCAAACTCCTAGTCTCAAGTTATCCTTCTACCTTGGCCTCCCAAGGTGCTGGGATTACAAGAGTCAGCCACCTTGCCTGGCCAAGTTTATCATGTTTTAAATTCACATGTCCATTAAAAAAATAATCAGCATACTGAGAACACTTCAAAGACCACTAATTACCACCAATGCCACTTGCATATGCCGTTCAGTGCAATTCCATACATTAACCTAATTTAATTCTCATACTGTGAGAGGTAGTATCTTCTCTATCTAAACAATGAGGAAATTAAAGCTCAGGGGGGTTAAACAGCAAGTTAGTAGCCAAACCAAGTTCTTCCTTACATAGTCTAGTTTTTTACACTTATACCCTAAGTAGTTTGTTTATCTGACCTAGTAATTTTAAAGACTAATGTTGATCATGCTTCAAAAACTTGAAAAGGATTCAAGATCAATTTGCCTGAGAAAATTTTCACTGAACAAATTGCAGCCTATGCTAAGTCTTTCATGCAGTTGGCCAGCAGTTGTTACCATCCGATGACTTCCCTGGAGATATGTTCAATCTGAAGTAGAACTGATGAGTCATGCATTGGACCAAGTGGTTTCAAAAATGAATCAACATAAAACTGAATAAAGTCGGTATCAACTTACACCTGGATATCCTAGGAGAACCCTAAAATAGTCATTACTGCTTTTAGCTCAAAGCAAAACTACATTTTTCTGCATTAGGAGAATGCTTTCCAATAATGCCCAAATGGGCAAATGCTGCTTGATAGAGGTGCCAATAACATTCATTGGGGGAAAGGACGGTCTCCTCAATAAATGTTGTCCAGGGAAAACTGAATATTCATATGTGGAAGAATGAAACTAAACTCCTGCCTCTCACCTTATATACAAATTAATTCAAAACAGATCAAAGACCTAAATGTAAGGTCCCAAACAATAAAACTACTAAAAGAAAACATAGGGGAAATGTTTCAGGACATTAGTCTGGGAAAGGATTTTTTGAATAAGACCTCAAAAGCATAGATAAAAGCAAAAATAAATGAATGAGATTATATCAAACGAAAAAGCTTCTTGCAGCAAAAAACAGTGATTGGAGTAGAAAGGTAACCTACAGAACAGGAGAAAATATTTGCAAACTGCTTATCCAACAGGGGATTAATATCTAGAATACACAAGGAACTCAAACATTTCAACAGCAAAAGAAAAAAAAATTGAAATAGGTAAATGATTTGAACATTTCTCAAAAGAAGACATACAAATGACCAGCAAATATATGAAAAAAAATGTTCAACATCACTAATCACTAAGGAAATAAAAATCAAAACCACAGGGAGGTGTCATCTCATCCCAGTTAGGATGACTATTACCAAAAATATAAAAAGTAACAAATGCAGCCGGGTTCGGTGGCTCAGCCTGTAATGCCGCGCCTTTGGGAGGCTGAGGTGAGTGAATTGCCTGAGCCTGCGGGTTCGAGACCCGCCTGGGCAGCAAGACCTCATCTCTACAATAAATAAAAAAAATCAGCCAGGCGTGGTGGCGCATGCCTGTAATTCCGGCTACTTGGAAGGCTGAGGTGGAAGGATCGCCGGAGCCCAGCAGGTCGAGGCTGCGGTGGCTGGGAGCGGCCACTGCACTCCAGTTTGGGCGACAGAGTGAGACTCCAACTCGAAAAAAAAAAAAAAAGTAACAAATGCTGGTGAGAATATGAAGAAACGGGAAATCTTTTAAGATAGATAGATAGATAGATAGATAGATAGATAGATAGATAGATAGAAGATAGATTGAGGGGGTACAAGTGCATAGATTTAGGGGGTACAAGTGCAGTTTTGTTACATGGATATACTGTGCAGTAATGAAGTCTAGACACTGAGTGTAACCATCTCCTGAATAGTGTACATTGTACCCATTAGGTAATTTCTCATTCCTCACCTCCTCCCATCTTTGTACCTATCTCATGTCTGTTGTTCCACTCCCTATGTCCATGTGGTCACATTATTCAGCTCCCACATATAAGTGAGAACATGCAGTATTTGATGTAGATAATGGATAATGGACTTCGGCTCCATCTATGTTACTGCAAAAGACATGATTGTATTCTTTTTTATGGTTGAGTTGTATTCCATGGCATATATACCACATATTTTAAAAATCTAGTTATTTGCTGATGGATACGTAGGTTAAGAAAATACCCTGTTAGTGATAATGTACCCTGTTAGTGGTAATGTACCCTTATACCCTGTTAGTGGTAATGTAAACTAGAACAGCTACTATGGAAAACAGTCCAGAGGTTCCTCAAAAAACTACAAATAGAACTACTATATGATCTACCAATCCCACTACTGAGAATTTTTTCAAAGGCAAGATAATTGTTATACCCAAGAGACATCTTCACCTCCATGTTGACTGCAGCACTAGTCACAATAGCCAAGATATGAAATTGACCTAAGTATCTAAAAACAGGTGAATGGATAAAGAAAATGTGATAGACATACACCATGAAATACTATTCAGTCATGAAAAGAGAATGAAATCATGTCATTTGAGGCAACATGGATGGGACCAGAGGATATTATAAGTGAAATAAGTGACAGACCTGCTTTGTCTGGCTTATTTTTTGACCACCCTGTGCACTCCCCCCTCCGAATTTTATAAAAGACTTTATAATTGAGCAGGTGTCATGGTCAAAATACAAGCACTTAGTGCCTCTTGTCTTCCATCTGTCCTTCGTAATTTTATATCACCTCTCTGGCACTGGTGAACACTAGAAACCATATAATGTGACTGACCCTTTGATTTGGGATATGCGCTGAGTTAAACAAAGTGATTAAAGCATAAAAAAGGCAGTCTCTTTGTTCAACGTAACAAATAAAATTAAAACATATTGTGGCTGATAGGATTTAGATGTTTTTAAAAGGAAGATGGTGGTAGAGTTAACTTTTGTACTTTCATATTAATTGGTGTTACAGAGAGTAATAAGAAGAGAATAAGAAATAAGGAAATGCATAAGCAAAAAGAACAACCAAAGGAGGGTGTTGGTAGAAGTAAACTTTTGTACTTTTGTATTGATTGAAGTTATAGAAAGTAATGAGAAGAGAATAAGAAATAAGAAAATGCACAAACAAAAAGCACAAAAGAAATGACTGTAAGGATACTAAGCACCAAGATGCTATCATCTATAATAATGATTATAGATCTTTTCTCACTTGGAAACTGAGTTGATACTGTACTTTCAACACAAAGGGAGTACAAATAACTGAACTATCAGATGTAAGAATCAAATAGAGTCACAATATTTCCATTTATGAAGCTTTCACTTGCCTTCATTATTTCCTCACATAGAATGGTTTACACAAAAACTTTTTTTAACAGGTAGTACTTACAACCAATTGTATGGTCACCAGATCTTTCAAAGTAATATTAACTATTTTTAACGCTTTTAATCAATGAATGATAATTATACACACTTAATACTTATGATGTTACAAAATTGGCAGGGCATTTATTTTTAATGGCCCTTTAATATAAGAGAAAACATACTGTAAAAGGGCTCAGTGATTTGCTCAGGCTGAGATGGTGGGTTGGTGTCTTTTTATAACTTGATGATAAAATATTGTTTATTAAACTACATATTTGTGAATAGATTTAGTTTTTGTCCTTGCTCAATCTCTTCTTAATAACTGGAATGTTACCTTGCTCTTGGTCTATTTATGCTTCTAAATCTAATTTATTATTCAAATTATTTTGATTGAATGCATTGGTTGTGTTTAAAAGATTTAATAATCAGAATGATGTGGGTAGCAAATTAGAATGGTTGCTGGAACAGTCACCAATTCATCAAGATGTACCACTGACAAATGGCCTGGTCATATAGGTGTGTACCAGTTGCATATTAGCGCTATGACAGAGAACCCAAATCACATTGTTTTAAGGAATTCAGGAGAATTTTTTGAAGCACATCATTGGACTGTTCAGACATGACTTTGTGTGGACACAGCAGGTTCTATTAAGCCTTATAAGGGCTTAGATGAGGGAAGCCTCTCTGTCTCCATGTCTTTGTTCTTCTTTTCTCTGTACTTACTCCATTTGTAGGAGGGCTCCCTCTCCTTATGGTGCAACCTGACTTACAATGGCTCCAGATTTACATTCTTTTCCCTTAACAGAAACGAGCGTCTGTCTAGTGGTTGTCCCAGTGAAAGTCCTGGGACAAACTTTGAACTGGCTCTGATTGGCATGGCCAATGCAGATGACAAGTCAGCTCCACCTGAACTGTTAGACTGAGAGTGGAAGAGAAAGGGTCCTGAAGGAAAACCAGGGACTGTAATCAAAAGGAGGAGGAAAGGTGATAGCCAATGACACACTTTAAATATCTACTCTACTTTCTCTTTCCTCTGAACGTTCATATGTTACTTTAAATATTTTTCTAAATTATAAAATTGTAGAACCCTTGAAAGGTAAGCTATAAGAATAAAATCTATAAAGAAAAATGTTAAACTAAGACATGGTACTGAGTAGGAAGAGGGTTTGTTTCTAACTCATTATGACACTGTGGCATAGCCTGCGGGGCCGAAGTTGACCTGGGGTCTTTCATTAAGTCCCCAGCTCAGATAAGCCCAAGACTCTACCTTCTGTTTTCTGAGTCTTGTGCAGAATTGAAGTGAAATCACAAGGTGTCCAGAGGTACAGTCAAAATTCTCAGGGCAATAGCCAGTTTAGATGTCACTTTCCTTTTAGGATTCCTTCTTTCTTTCTTTCTTTTTTTTTTTTTTTTTTGAGTTGGAGTCTCTCTCTGTCGCTCAGACTGGAGTGCAGTGGCCACTCCCGGCCATTGCAGCCTCGACCTGCTGGGCTCGGGCGATCCTTCCGCCTCAGCCTTCCGAGTAGCCAGAATTACAGGCACATGCTACCATGTCCGGCTGATTTTTTGATTTATTGTAGAGATGAGATCTTGCCAAGTTGCCCAGGCGGGTCTCAAACCCATGGGCTCAGGCAATCCACTCACCTCCAGCCTCCCAAAGAGTGGGATTACAGGCTGACCCACTGAGCCCGGTTTAGGATTCCAATTTTCAATGAATTTTGAGGACTGTAGATTATTGGCTTTTGTGCCAGTGCACGAAGGTGCTAAAATATTTTCTTTATATTGTGTCCAGCATTTTAGTTGTTTCAATCAGTGGATCATTCAATGTATTGAATCCATCATAATGTTAAAAAATAAAGTGATCTTTTGTTCCTTTCTCATATTTTTAGTTTCATCTTTTCTTGCCTATTATAGCCATAAATATTTTATAGTTTATATCCAACAATTCTGACATCTGACATTCTTGACAGTCTAATTCTGTGTTGTGCTGTTGTTGTTTCTGTTGACCCTTGCTCATGGAAGTCTTGTTTCTTCATGTGTTTTGCAAGTTTGGATTGTGAAGTCATGGTTACTGGGGCTTCATATGTGAAAATCTTGGAAGGGAGCCATCCTCTGTGCAGGATTAAAATTTGCCTTTATCAGGAAGCTTAGCCTTTTGGCATTCTGGGATTATTTTAAGTTAATTTGTTGGTTTGGGGTTTCCAGGACAACGTATGTTGGGTACAATCAAATAACCTTCCCAGGTTTGTGATGTGGTCCCAGTTGCAACTCCCGCCTTGCTAGGTCACAAGGTCTTGCTTGTCTCCTGTCGCTCTGCTGGCCACTAAAACCTGAGCCTCTTGGTTTCAAGATTAGGAGATGATCCAAGGTCCGAAATCTGAGCGCCAAAATCAGTCATACCTTCAGCATTAGTCAGCTTGCCACCCTGCTTTCTAGCAATCTGGTCTTTTTAGCTTTTTATTTCCATCTATCTCTCGTTTGTTTTCCCTTTTTAGTTTTATGTTTAACAGATTTATCTATTTTACTCCTTTGATCTAGGAATCAGCTTTTAGATTTTATTTTTTTATTCCATTGTTTTGCTGTATTCTGAATAATTAATTTTTGTTTTTATCTTTACTTTGTTTAAATTCTGCTTTCCATTGTTTGTTATGTTGTTATTTGGGGGTTGTCTTTTTATATATATATACTTTCATTTGCAAGATTTTTGTCTTTCTGTTTCAGATGTCTCTGTTAGCATGTATTGAATTTCTTAGCAGATTGTTTTTGTTAATTTAATTCTAGTTAAATTAAAATATATACCTTACAAGTAAGTGAAGATAAAACTAATCAAAACACAACTCATGCCATAAAAGATTTTTTAAAAGTGACAGGAATTGTAAAACCTAGTCTCACTGAAGGGGAAAAAAGGATTTGTTATCTTTCAGTAATAGAGTAGGAAAATGTTTTAATTTTTCTTTTCCAGTAGTAGTCTAAACTACTTACATGTAGTTATGCTTGCTATATTTTCTACTTTCTGTTTGTTGTTGCCTTGTTATTTATTTTGTTTTATGACTTTTGCTATTTAAGCTATACTTTGACTCTTTAGACTATATTTTGTGACCAAGACAAGACTATGAACATTTTAAATACATATTCTCTTGACAGTTAAAAATAGATTTTTACATAGCTAACTGTGTAACTATTTCTTCAAACCAACTAATTATTTATTTTATATCTTTTAAAATATGTCAAAGTCAGAAGAGATATATTAAAGTCTCCCTCAACAATTGTATTTTTGCCTTTTTTTGTATTTCAGCCAGCTTTTTGAGTGTGTGTGTGTGTGTGTGTGTGTGTGTGTGTGTGTGTGTGTGAGCATGCACATGGGATCATACTATGCAGCCTGTTAAAGTTCATGATTTTAAAATCTTTATCAGGTATTTTGCCTTTTGTCATTTAAATCTTGAATTACATAACATTTTCCCCAAACCAATTATTTGAATTATAGTTATAGCCAATTATAAATGTCAAACATAAGGTATGATCTTTTAAGTATTCCCTATGATAAATGCAGAATTTAAGCCACTTTTACTTACTTTCATTCATTCAATCAAAAAATACTTATTGAATACCTATCATGTTTCTTCAGGCACTGTTCAAGTTGTAAAAATAAGAATAAAAGTCCCTGCCTTTGAGCTTAATTCTAATGGGGAAATCGGTAATGAATAATAAGTAAATAATGAAATTTCACTAATTCAAAAAAAATTTGTTTTTCACAATTTAACATCTTTGAAATCAGAATGCCAGCCAGGCTTGGTGACTCAGCCTGTAATCCCGTGCTTTGGGAGGCTGAGGTGAGTGGTTTGCCTGAGCCTGAGGGTTCGAGACCCACCTGGGCTACTTGGCGAGACCTCATCTCTACAATAAATTAAAAAAAAAATTAGCTGGGCATGGTAGCGCTCACCTGTAGTTCCAGCTACTTGGAAGGCTGAGGTGGAAGGATTGCCGGAGCCCAGCAGGTCGAGGCTGCGGTGGCCAGGAGCGGCCACTGCACTCCAGTCTGGGTGACAGAGTAAGACTCTAACTAAAAAAAAAAAGAAATCAGAATGCCTCTTACAACTGATGATATATCATAGTTTAATTGGTCATGCCTTTTTGGTAGAATATTTTTTAAATGGTGAGCATTGTAATTAGTGATTTCTTACATTAAATGAAATAGTGTATGTTGTCAAATGATAAATGCTGTGGGAAAAGTAAGGCAGAGAAAGGGGATGAAAACTTCCGGATAAGTGTTTCATTTTTTAAAAATTTAGATTGATCTATAATCGTTGTACATATTTTTGGGAGTACATGTGATATTTTGATACTTGTATACAATGTGCAATGATCATATCAGGGTAATTGGGATATGAATCACCACAAACATTTAAATGTTGCGTTTTGGAAAGCATATTCAAGGGATGTTTTTCTGAGAAGGTGACTTTTGAACAAAGACCTGAAAGAGATAAGAGACTGAGCAGTTCATATCTGCTTAACTTTAAAGATTGCCATTCATATGGGTTATATGAAGAGCCTTATGACTACTTGGTAGCTTGGGAGAGAGCTGAAAATACATTATGTACAAGGATGCTGAGTTTGGAGCACACCCTGGCATGTCTAAGGCAAAGTATAAGGACGAGTAGTAAATGAGGTGGGAGAAGTAAGTTGAAGTCAATTTTTATAGGGTCTTGTGGCCACTGTAAGACCTGGACTTTGGAGATTGGAAACAATCTGAAGATGTGAAAGGGGCAACCCAACATCTGACTTATATTTTCAAAAGAACCACATTGACGGCAGTGTTGAGAAGAGACTACAAAATGGGACAAGGTAGGACATGGGGAGATTAGTTAGCAGGCCTACTGCAGTAATCCAAGCATGGGATGAAGGAGCCTTGGTGGGGAGAATGGGATGTGATCAGGATCTGGGCAGATTTTGAAGGCATGTAGGGCCAACGGGATTTGCTAATGGATTACACATGTTGGGTAAGTGAAGCAGAGCCAAGGATGTTGCCAAGTTTGGGGACCTGATCAATTGTTCTCACTCTCCTGTTTGTTTATATAATGTAGGATTTACAACCCCAAATCGACTTCAATGGCATAAATATTTACTTTTTCTTTTTAAGTATTACTACTGATAATTTAGACTCTGTTTTGTAGCCAAATGTATTATTATGTTTACTCGGCACTAAGTAAAACTGGTCTTAGTTCTTATCTACTGTATTACCATTCTAGGGTTCTCGATTTTGAGCTGTCTTTTGATTCCCAGGACTATTGCTATATCTGACCTCTTCCCACAACTTTCTAATCTGTATTTTGATATTTGTAACCTCATTTGTATATTGGGTACAATCTGAAGACAATGGGAGCAAGTGCAATGATACTTTTATTTCCTCTTGCTACCCATATGATAGATGTAGGTATGACTGGTTTTCTGCTTGGTATAAACTTTGTGCTTCTGAACCAGAGGAAAATGTCATCTACCTACTTACAGGAAGAAAGACCTGCTCTTTTCTAGTGATATAACAGAGGTAGGCCACTGATTTGTTCTCTCAATCTGGTTCTACTGACCTTGCAGTGAATATGCAGTATTTCCCCAATTCTGGAAGCAGAGTGCATATAAGGTTTTGTTTTTAGTGTTTTTGTATGTTTTTCTCTTGTTCTATGCCTTTATGTATTTTAGTGGGACAAAGGTGCAGTGTATGTCAGTGATATTTGTGAAGTATTATTTTATTTTAAGCATCATACAGTACCTTTAAATGTAACATTATTATAATGAGCTACCTTACTTGCAAAAGTCACCAGCTGATGATAGGTTAACTTGTAAAGGAAATTTATCTGTATTGGACTCAGCAGGGTTCTGATGTTTAGTAACATTTCAAAATGGCACTATTATCTTCATATGCAATTATAACGTGCAGCATTTGGGGGAAATTATGTCTTGTATGACATCATATATAACACCCTACTCCTTTCTCCTAAGTAGGCATTCGATTTGTGTTTTTCTTGAGCAGGATTTAAGGGTAAAGTCCCTCCCATATATGCAAGACCACATCTTGTATCCTAAGGGAAGAATATTGCTTTCATGTAGACCCAGAAAGTAAAGAAGTTTATTCAGAAATTTAGGATAGAACATTTAAGCTGTGTGATAATATGGTTTGAAGATAATGCCCTGCTTTGCCTTGGTTGCTTTGTGCATTGTCATGTTGAGTTATATTTGTGGAAACTGCCTGTATCTGAGCTTCTATGCACTTCAATAGAACAATGAGACATACTGACTCTGTGGACTTTCTAGAATAGTAGCTCTAAGAATGCAGCTTTTATAGTATATATAGAAACAGCTACTTCCTATATTTTTTTTTCTATATTCTATATAGGAAGAGTAAGTATTCTGGTGTGAGTCTCTATAGGCAAAATAATAATGTCTCTTTTTGAATGTTGGACAAAGCTAGTGCCAACCCACCAGGAAGGCCTGAAGCCTAGCCATCTGTCAGCAGAAAGAAAGAAGTGATACCAACTGAAAGAGAAATGGCCTTTTACTAAAGGGAGCTTTTCTTAGGATATTCTAGTCATCATTTGTGAGTTTTGCTTCATTGAACAATAAAAATAAAAGCTGTTTTGTATGCTATGTCCTGCCTTATCATGGCTTAATAATTTTGCAATGAAGATTTTCTTTTAGGGGTGGCTGTGGGTTGTCAATATTCTACTGAATGATATTTTAGTTATCATTCAAACTTATTAGGGTTATGATATTTGTAGAGGTATACATAACTTGTTATTCTCAGAATAACTTTGACTAAGAAAATATTTTAATATCTAATGGAAATAACAAAGAGTCCACATTGACTTTGACTTTGCAGTAACCACTCGTCCAGAGAATAACATAGAAGTGAAAAAAATAATAAAACATAGTGACAATTTATTTATTTATTGTTCTTTCCCAGGAAGGGCTGGCCATGTGGTTAAGAAATTGTATTGGTGGTGGATGTTTTAGGCCATTCTGTTAAACTATTATTTTGATTGAACAATATTATTATAAGTGTAGTGTTGTTTCGAAGCATTTTCTATGTTTAAGACAGTATTCTACATATGACAAGAAATTAAAACAAAGAAACAAATTTTAATATAGTAAAGGAAATATGCTCTGCCCAAACCATGGTAGAAAACAGTGGTATCAATTCATATTGTTATTCCTGTCTAGTTGCTAAAGAGATTATTCTATTTTGTGGGTGTGAGGGACTAATATTTCATAGTCTTTCTGTAAAATATAATTAATTTTCTTTAAGAAGCCCTACATCTCACTGATCTATCTCAGAAACAAAGAACTGAGTACCACATGTTTTAGCTCATAAGTAAACCCTGAACATTTATCATACTATAAGAAAGGGAATGGCAGTAGCGGGACACTGCCAGAGGATGGTGGGGGGTATATATTACTAATAAGGGTACCTGATCCCAAATCAGGTGAAATGAGAACCAATGGGAAACCCAAACTTCGCCTGTATGATGACTACTTATGTACCTAACCCTACATCTTTAAAATAAAAAAGCCCTAAAACCTAAGTACTAGTATTAAAAATCTCTAAATTACCTTTCCCTTTATTGTGTTCTATAAGCAATTATGCATAATCTTCCAAAATTGTCTTTTAATCTCTGTGGGCTTTTAGGATATTAAGAAAAAGGTTGAACGTAATGGCTCATGAATGTAATCCCAGCACTTTGGGAGGCTGAGATGAGAGGATTACCTGAGCCCAGGGGTTGAAGACTGGCCTGGACAACTTGGCAAGACCTCATCTCTACAATAAATTTTTTAAAAATTAACCAGGAGTGGTGGCACATGCCTGTGGTTCCAGCTACTTGGAAGATTGAGGTGGAAGGATCTTCTGAGCCCAGCAGGTGAAGGCTGCAGTGGCTGTGAGCCCGCCACTGCACTCCAGCCTGGGCGATAGAGTGAGACTCTGACTCAAAAAAAAAAAAAGAGAAGTTGTTTAATTTCGACATTATGCTTCACATATTTAAACCTAATAAAAAGCATGGCAAAGGAAAAAAAAATGTGTGCCATCGGACACAGTGCGGCTTACTCTCTTTTGTCAATATGACTTGAAAGGGTAGTAGAAAGAATTAAATTAGACTAGATTTTTCAAGACAACAGAAACTATAAGAATAAATTGTATTTACGTGGGGAAGCATTGAGGTAAATGCTTAGTGAAACAAAGCTATTCGTTTCTTTTATTCGTTACTCTGAGTCTCTGTTGGTGCTTTTCCTGACTGTCATGGCCTAGTAACCTGCTGGGGTCTCAGGTGGGGAAGCCACAGTTGGCCAGCTGTTCTAAATAATTTGCAGAATTTATTATCTATCTGTGAACAATGTTGAAGACTATCAGCATAGCCTTCTTTTAGGAAAACCTGTGCTACAAAGACAGAAACTCACAGGGCAATCTTACAGATCATTACTCACATTATAGAGGACTTTTTCTGTTTTGGTTAGGTTTACAAAGAGAATTATCCTGAGATTCCTGAAAAAATAAATCTCCCATGTACACTCAAACACAAATTGACTACCACAGTCTTTTTTGACACAAATTTTAGGAGAACTCATTGAGAAGTAAATAAATTGAATTTTTTTTTTAGTACTAATAGTAATTGAAGAAATTCTCAAAATTGTCCTTTCTTATAGCTTTTGTCATTCAGATCTTGGGCAGGAATTTTAATCCCAGATATTAAATATTAATCTTCATTCCTCTATTGAATTGCTTCCGTTATCAACAAATAGTGGATTTTTGTACAGGAAAGTGATCATTACAGCTTTTTAGTGGAATGATTTACTGGCTTACAATATGAAAAGAAGAAATTTATAGAATATTGAGTAGCTACTCTTATAAATGTTACTTACTCCTATAAGATATTCACCCCAAATTGTAACCACTTTTATATTTTGCTCATTAGCTCAAGTATACACACTCATACACAGACACATTTTGCTTAGTTATTAGAATGTAGATAACAATGCTACATTTCCTCTGTTAAAAAGAGAGTAGGGATAGATTTTTCACGTCTAAAACTTTAATATTGATGTCAGTGGGGTACATACATGGGAATGTGAACTATAGAATTGGGCCTTTTATTAGCGGTTGCTGATTGGAACGTTTCCTAAAGCTGGGCTTTAAAGCAAAGGAAGATGTTTACCTTAAGAAGTAAAGTCAGAGGAGCTCAGTGAGAGACTGTTTGCTGCACAACTAAATGCTAATGTTTTGGAATGTTGTTTGCGTCAGTCTTCTCCTAAATGCATTAATTTTCTCTTTTGCTATTCCAAATGCTCAATTAAATTCTTCATTTTTTTCCCTAAAGAGAGTTATATGAACATAGAATTAGTTCCATCTGAAGCAAGACTATATTAACCTGTTGTTTCTAAGCTGCATTTGTATGTTTTACATACCGGCTTTAAAATGATTCAATAATGAATTTTCAAATCATGGACTAAGGTGATTCTAGTAATGCACTGAAATATGGGCTTAAGTGAGTACAGATTTTTAAGCTACAATTATGTTTTAATGGTTTATAAATAAAATGTACCTAACAATACATTTTAACAGCACATTTTTTTCTGAATCTACTTTTATATTTATGTTACTACTAAAAAGAAACCATACCAAATAAAAGAAAAATGAATGTAATGCAAAGATCCAGGAGTAAGACTGTGAAAATTGGAGATAGAAGAAGATAGCATAAATGTGGATCTTTTTTTATAAAGCAAATGACAAGAAATTTGCATTTTATTGTGCTTTTATTTTTATAAATTAAAGGACATAGATATCATTTGAATAGTACTTTGATAAATGCTCACCACTTTTTAAAAATGTTCATTTTTCTATAAAATGTTGTATATTAAGAGTCAACAGGCCTGGTGCGTTGGCTCATGCCTGTAATTCCAGCACTCTGGGAGGTCGAGATGAGAGGATTGCCTGAGTCCAGGAGTTCGAGGCCAGCCTGGGCAACTTGGCAAGACCTAATTTTTATAAATACAAAAATTAGCCTGGCATGGTGGTATGTGCCTGTGGTTCCAGATACTTTGAATACTGAGGCAGAAGCACTGCCTGAGCCCAGATGGTCAAGGCTGCGGTGACTGTGGGTGTGCTACTGCACTCCAGCCTGGGTGATACAGTGAGACTCTGACTAGGAAAAAAAAAAAAAGAGTGAACAGATATATGTGACACTAAGGAAACAGAAAAATCTTGTAATGAAAAGGCATCTATCATTGAAATAAACTCCTTTTGAGAACTCGTATTGGAAAATGTGAGATAGAGTCATATAAACATTTTTATAAACATTGATTTATTATAGAAATGATAAATTATCATTTTTATGAAGTTAAAAATCAGATGTTTAATTTGAGGTTAAGAAGGAGATGTCTGAGGTCATCAAAACCAGGGTCACTATCTCAATGCCCACACTATTTAGAAGACTGGAAAACTTGATTCTTTCCTGTAGCCTCTAATGCAGAAAATTCAATGCTTTATAGAACAATTTGAAGTTCAATACACTCACAAAATTGCTTATATATAAGCAAAGCAAAACTTCTCTTTGTAATTAAGCTATGAAAGTTACATTTATGACTGCAACATATACAATTGTATCTATTTTATTATTTAAAGAAAAAATACCTGTAGGTTAAGATTTTAAGAACCTTCAGAGAGAAATCAAATGTTATGTGTGGATTTTTTGTGGATCCTGATTCAAACAGCCACATCTAAAAGGACATTTTTGAGATAACTGGAGAAATTAGACATGGATTCGAATGTAGGCAATATTAAAATTTTTGAAAGAATTTTGTTGGGTATAAAATTTATGTTTAATAATAATTGGTTATATTTGAAACAATTTCTTGTTTGTTGATAAGTACTGAAGTATTTCTTTAAGGAATAATGTGGATTTCAAAGAATATGGAATTTGCTTTAAAGTACTCCAGAAAAAACTTGGAAGGGGGTTGATGAAATAAAAATAGCAGAAAGTTGATGACTATCGAAACTGGGCAAAAATGTTTAAAATCTTTCATAATGAAAAGTTGGAAAAAAAATTAGAGTACCCATGTCAGAATATGCTCATTCAGGGAAGTATTATCTCTAAAAGTAGTCATCTAGGAAGGGTTTATGTTTATTATAGTTTTATTCCGATGGTAACAACATTAGTTAAAATAGCTATGAAACATCTTTTGAAATTGTGCTCATCACTATGGAAATCTGTGGGTCATTGGAGTCTGGGTTTCAGAGGAAGCAAGGTAGGGTAGAAAGTCCTTTGTCAATAAACACAATGCATTCAAAGACAAGAGAAAATGTTTAAGTCAGAGTTTAATTGGAAAAGTAGTAGTTCAAACATTGGCGAAATCATTGTTAACACCAGTTTCAAAGAAAATCAATTGCTGGATTCAAGGTCCAGAAGTTTGGGGTAGGATAAAGATGAGATAGAGTTGAAAGATACTGTTGAACTCAAACAAGGGGAAGTTAGAGGAGTATGACCAGATAAGAACTATGAATACTGGTAGAGTGTCTCCTGCTCCCTTAGGTGGGCTAGTAGGTAGGCAAGGGAGTGGACAACAAGCCAGCATGAGAAAATCAGGCCCACTAATCAGAACTACATCTCACTCTGGAGCCCAGATTCGATCACCCAATTTAATCACTGAATTTCGCTCTGAATGACTTTTATCTACTTTTACAAATTAGATACACCCTTAAGAAACAAAAATGTGTGGCTCTGGACAATATTCAAAATAATATGTCAGACATTCTGAAGTTCATTTCCAAATAAAGAATTTGCAAAAGACTAGCCAGTAGCATCCTTGAAATAAACATATGACTCCCTTTCTTAAAGAGGACAGAACCTGTTTGCATAGTGTAAACATTTATTATAGTTGCTAAAAATTTAACCCATATCACTTTGTGTTTACCAAACATAACTGCAATGCTTTGTAACTTCTAATTCAAAGATGATAAGATTAAGTGGTATAACTAAATTCTAATAATTCAGAGAAGGAAGTGTGTAGATTTGCATACGTGCGTGTGTGTGTGTGTGTGTGTGTGTGTGAGAGAGAGAGAGAGAGAGAGAGAGAGAGAGAGAGAGAGAGATTTTCCACCTCTGAGCAACCTGCAATTCTACCTCCTTACCTCTTCCTCTAATGCAATCCATCTTGGTTCTTATAACAATTGATTCTGTCATCGATTTATGTGAGAAGCAGCACTGACTCCTCTAAAGGGTTGTCTATTCATTCACTAAATGCCATCTACCTTGCCCTATACCATGGCATGAAAGCAACTTACTTACCCATGGGAACATCAAGAATAAATGCAGTCACTTCCTTTCTCTCCCCAGGAATTCCTCACCACCTAACCCAACAAAGATGAGGATGCAACTGATGAATATAAAGTTGATGCTGGCACATATCCCCACTCACACACAAAGCAGATAAACAAGACCCCTCATGACTGTAGTCTAGACAGAAATCATTGCAAAGGAGCCCTGGATCCTGCAGGGTCCCTCTGCTGTCACTGCCTATATGAATTGGAGATGGCTGTGCTAGTGACACTACCGGGGAAGAAGAGACAAGAAGACATTTGCAGATGTTTCTTCTTTTCTTCTTTGTAGTTCTCACAGTCATACTGTATACCCTGACATCTGACACGTGAATGCATTATCAAATCATTATCCCCCATCAAATATATGGTGATTGTATCTTCTGTCAGTCAGTGCAATATAGATCCAGAAGAGAAGTAGTTAAGTGTTAATGGATTTGCTTTAGGCATTTCACAACCTATTGGTCCTAATTAGACTGAAAAAGTGTCGCTACAGAAGACTTGAACATTTAAATAATGCATTTTACAGTTCTTGTATATTCTTCCTAAACAAGTCAGCATGCACTAAGAAAAAAAGAGATTTCTCAAAGCAGTGTCACATTTTGCTTTTTGAAAACATGGAGCTGAGGTTTTAGTTGTAATTGATTATATGGCTTAGCAAATCTTAAAATGGTATTCTAAGCATGGTACACACCAGAAGTGTACACTGTGCATCACCTAAATGATGTGGTTGCAAAAGAAATTTGAATTGATCACTAGACACACAAAGGAAAATGGTAGAAAAGTACAGCTTTTCTAAACATGGAGCAAGATGGGATCTGAGACCAGCATGAGTCCTGCTGATGTTAAACCTGGAGAAAAAAGAGCAGAGGGGTCGTTTATTCTACAGCTTTAATGAGCTCTCTTGCAGAGGCAACAGTGGAGGTACTTTGAAATAGACAGAACCCTCAAAAGCAACATTTGGAGAGAGTACAGACATTTGCAATAATCAATAGAAATAGTGACAAAAGCATTAATTAAAGCTGCTGCACTTTCGTGTAATCCAAGGAAGTTGAGATTTCAGATAATTGTAGTACTGTAAATGGAGAAAAGAAACCAAAGCTATTTGTCTCCCATGCAGGCCCATTTTCCATGCACAATCAAATTTTACTTCTTATATTCCCTAACAGCTGCTCTGAACCTATTGAGGATTCGGAAGTCATGATACAATATTAGTAAGAAAATTAGAGTGGTGGTAAATCACAAGTTGCTTTCTGAGCAACACAGCAGGAGGTCAGTTAATATTAAATATCCACAGCCTGTGTGCACACTCACATTTCCTAGGAGAGTCTAAGCAAAATACAGCCTTCAGGGAGACACACTTAGTAGTTTTTGCATAACAGTAACTGAGATGCTGATATCGGTTAATGAAATTCTAATGCTGAGGAAGGGCCCCCAAGGCTCAGAACAAAGCTCTCTAGGAAAACAGGGACAAACTCCTTGTTTAAAAAGTAAACAGTCGATCTCATTTATTTATTTATTCGACATATATTTATCGAGGGCCTTCGCTCTGTCAACTCTGAATAGGCCCTGGAGATGTCCTAGTGAGAAAATATAGAGTCTATTCCTTACCTCATGGAGTTTAAAAACTAGAGGGAGACGGATTCTAATGAAACATCCATGTAAATAAATGTATATTTGCAAACTGTGAAAATTGCTTTGAAGTAAAGATACTTAGTAGTATAAAAGTATGTAACAGCAGAAACTGACCTTGACTGAGTGATCAGGGAATATAAGGAATGACTAGGAATTCCAGGAGGAAGGGAATACAAAAACAAAACAAAATAAAACTCTTCTTAGTGGGAAAAGTATATGCAAAAGGTCTTGACACAGAGGAGCATAGTGCTTTAGGAAATATTTCCAGAACTCTTCGAGGGGAGAGAGCAAGGAGCAAGATGTGAAATGAGATGGAGACACACAGGCAGGCACCAGACAATGCAGGCCACTGGATTTTTAATATTATAAATAATTGAAACCACTGAAATTGAGGCAGAGGGGGTCATTTGCCTTTTGAGGCAATCACTCTGGGTAAAGGCTGAAGAGAGGATCAGGAGAAGGCAAGAAGATTGCTGTAGCCAGTGCCCCAGGAAAAAGGATGGCGATTTGGACAAGGGTGGTTATGAAGTACATGGAGAGTCATGAGTGATTCATGCAGGGATATTTAGGAGGTAAAATACACAGGGACTAATAGAGCTTTAATATGGGGGAGAGGGAGTAAATGAGAAAGAGGTGTTGAGCATGACTCCTCAATTCTGACTTCACAGAACCTGGAGGAGGTACGATTTCCTTAGATAGGGAGCCCCAGAAAAGTAACTGGTTTATTACAGGTTCGTTTGGGGGTGTACATTGAGTTTGGGGTAACTTTGGTGCATGTAAGTAGAGATTTTTGACTCTAGCTGGGTCTGGATACAAGATAAGATGTCTGGGATAGATATGTAAATTGGCATGTCATTGAAGTAAAGCTGGTAAGTGAAGCTATGAGTGTGCAAGAAATCGTCAACAGAAAAAGTAGAAAGTGAAAAGAGAAGGCAGATATGACCAAACGGGCAGGACTACAGTATTTAATACAGTAGTTCTCAGAGTCTAGTTCTGCTGTCAAGCAGCATGAGAATCACCTGGGCATCTATCAGAAATCAAATAGACCTACTGTGTGGGAAACTTTGGGACTGGCCTGAGCAGCGGCAGGCCTTCACATGTTTCTGGTGCACTCAAGTCTGAGAACCACTGACTGTGGGAGGACGGCGGAGGAGGACGTGTCTATCAAAATGACTGAGACTGCCTGACGTGGTGGCTCACCCCTGTAATCCCAGCACTCTGGAAAGCAGAGGTGAGAAGATTGCCTGAGTCCAGGAGTTGGAGACCAGCCTGAGCAACTTGGTGAGACCTCTTCCCTACAGTAAATTAAAAAATTAGCTGGGTGTGGTGGGCATGCTTGTAGTTCTAGCTACTTGGAAGGCTGAGGCAGAAGGATTGCCAGAGACCTGCAGGTCGACGCAGGGGTGGCTGTGAGTGTGCCACTGCACTCCAGCCTGGGTGACAGAGTAAGACTCCAACCCCCAAAAATAAATAAGTAAATAAATAATAATAATAATAATAATAATTAGCTTCCTTCCAAATTCTAAACCATGAGTGTACTTGGTATGTGTAACCAAAAAGGTAGCATGTCATTTTTATGTGGACCCTAGAGTTTCATCTCTGAATGATGACTGATACAATGAAATCTTATTATCTCATTACACTAATTAAGAATTGTTGATAATTTGGTTACCAGCTGGGCTAATACTTTGTTTCATTAGTGAAAGAGTTATAGAGTAAGAAGAAATGGATTTGTATATTGATTCTGTCACTTTTATCTGTATGTGTGGCCTTGGGCTAGATTCTACCGAGTCTCTGTTTTTGCATCTGTGAAAAGGAGAGAAAATTAAGTGTCTCACAGCATTACTGTGAGCATTCAATGAGAATATATAGGTGAAAGAGTTTGAAGACTATACCCAGGCAAATAGAAGGCCCTCTAATCTCCAAAAAAGGTATGTATTCAGGAGATTAACATCACAATAATTTATAATAAGCAGTAAACAAAATGATTATTTTGGTACAATTTTTAAAGTATCTCAGTAGTATTATTTACAAGTGATACATCAAATTACCATCATTCTTAATTATATATTAAAGTAGATCAAAAAAGAATCACTCCATTTGCCAAATGTACCTGAAATTAATTAAAAAGTTAAAAAGTAGTTTTATAATCCTTATTTTTCCTGATGTCAAAGAGGCTGTTTCCCCAGACTATAAGTTTGTTTTGTTATTTTAAAATATAACATTTCTAGGACCATGACTCACTCTCTCTCTCTCTCTGTTTCTTTCTCTCTGTGTGTGTAGCATACTTGTACCTTTAGTAACTTTTTTTCTTTTTAGAGAAATGTGCATTCTCATAATTACTGTTCTCATCTGGATCTGAAATGGTTTAATTGTGGAAACATCCATTTCAGATATCAATGATTAAATTGATCAATACTATATGTCTGCTAAAATCACATAAAATATATTATTGTATTTTTGTAGAACTTTTTTCTTTCTTTTTGTTCTCTCTTTTTTTGAGAAGACATACTGTGGCCCAATCTAGTATTTGATGTTATGAACAAGAAAGAGACAAATGAAGGTAAAGCGATTATTTATTTATTTATTTTTGAGTTGGTGTCTCACTCTGTCGCTTAGACTGGAGTGCAGTGACACGCTCCCAGCCACGGCAGCCTCACCTTGCTGGGCTCCTGCGATCCTTCCACTTCAGCCTTCCAAGTAGCCGGAACTACAGGCGTGCGCTACCACGCCCGGCTAATTTTTTATTTATTGTAGAGATGAGGTCTCACCAAGTTGCCCAGGTGGGTCTTGAACCCGTGGGCTCAGGCAATCCACTTGTCTCGGCCTCCCAAATTGCTGGGATTACAGGCTGAGCCACTGAGCCTGGCCAATTTGTTTATTTTTTATCAAAAAATAAGTACAAACCTCTCATTTTTACAGTATGATCAATGACATAAAACAACTCCACATCTTCTATTTACTAATTTGACAATACCTATACTCAACCCATCCCACAATATTTAGTTAGTAGCTTAAAGATTATCCAATTGTTCCTGTGTATGAAAAATTACTTGTGTATTTGTTCTCCAGTGGTATCTAGGAACTGTCAAATGAAGAAGTCACTTGAAAGTTCTATGGATATTTGTTTTGATTACTTACATCTAAGTTGTCTCAAACTATTAAGAGGAGGGATCTTTGTTTGTTTCCACATCTACTCACTGAAGTCTGGGCTTACCTATCAAGTGAAAATGGTATTTAATTGGTGGCTGCTGAAAAAGTTCAACAAAAAGTCACCAGTACTGTTTCCCATGCCATGGATGTTTTCCAAATTAAACCTGTGAGGGTACCAGTAAACATTTAGTAAATATTCAGTTTTTTACAATTCTTGGAAGGAAATTCTTAATTTATGTTTTTTCCTTCACTTGTTATGGAAAATATCATTCAAGAACAATACAAATCATGTACTATAGGTAGGAGTAAGGGAAGTGGAATATTGAAATATTGCATGTAGTAAGGGAAAAACAGGTCAAATATAATATTTGTAACAATGATGCAAGTTTTTTTCCTTCAACTTGGATACACAGTAGGAAATGTAATTAAGTAAACTAGGTTAGATTCCTATTAATGCTGCCTCCTGATTCAAAAAAACACAATGATTTGTATTCTTTTATGTTTTTCCATTTTCTTCTGGAATATCCTTTAGCTATACCCTGGCTACGTGGCTCACAAAGAAAGCATTCTATACACATTCCCTTCTAAAGAGAAAGGCAACATTTAATTTTTATCAAGAAATGAGGAAAAACCTCATTTTTACAATATGCTCAGTGATCATAAAATAACTCCAGACTTTCTATTTTTTCCCTCCACCTATTATGGTGCCTACATGATTAGGGAGTCCTTTCCTGTCTACCTGAGTAGCACCAGCATGGGGGTCAGGGTGTCCCAGCTCGTTCTTTAATGTCAGAGACAGGGGGGACTAATGACCAGGCAATGAACAGGAATGGATGCTTCAGGAACTCACCCGTCAAATGAACTGGAGTCAATACAGGGCAAAGGCTAAGAAACAGAATTCCCAATAATACCCAGACTCTGCAGTCCTTGTCATTGCTTACCTCACCACACCCATCTCACCCTCTTCCTCTTTGATTTTCAACCACAGGAAACTTCTTTCACTTACTAGAACAGTAGATATCTGGAAGCAGAGAGGGTTGGGGTGGGAGGCACAAAGGGAGCAAGCAGCTGCTGTGCTGAGCACATGCTTCAAAAGCAGCACCTTTTCAGAACCTGAGGGGAAGGAGGTTGAAGTCTCTTCACATCACCTGATGTCCCCACATCACCTGGTGGCAGATCTTGACTATACACATGACTCAAGTGGCCAATCCCATACTTATCTCTCTCCCTAGTCTGTCTACAGGCAGTTCCTCTACCCTGCTCTGCTCTTCTCTTTTCTCTTGTATAACTTACTGAGACTCCAGCCCTCAGCTTAGACATTATTTCAGTAAGAAACTTTCCTTCATCTCCCCCAGTTTGGACTAAGTGCTTCTTTTCTATATACTCAATGTCCCATTCTGCAGCTCAGCACTCATCATGCCATGTTTTTTTAAAATTTATTTTATTTTATTATAGAGCTGTGTACAAGTCAGGATTAGCTGTACAAGTTAGCTTTATGCAGGTGAAGTTTGGGTCTCCTACTGGTTCTCACTTCTCCTGTTTTGGGGCCAGGCATCCTTTGTGTTGTGTCCTTCCCTCCACCCCTGGAATGTCCAATGACTGCCAATCTCTCCCTTTTGCTAATGTGACTAATGCTCAGGTCCCATTTATGAGTGAGAACATGCGGTGTTCAGTTCTTTGTTTCTATGACAGATCACTAAGTATGAGGGTTTCCAACTCCATCTAATTATGATGGAGTTGGATAATGATTTTGTTCTTCCTTATGTCATCACGCCATGTAGTAATAGCTTATTGTCTGCATATCTCACTCATACAGATGCTCTCTAAGGAAAGAAGTTCTGATGTCTCCCAGTCCTCCTGGAACATAATAGGGATATAAGAAATACTTGTTAAGTGAATGGTGAACAAACTACAATAACGTACATACCATCTCCAGTGGATCTGAAGTACAGTTTTGCTCCAAGTTTGAAATCACATCTATATAAATGAGACATTAGAGCTGCAATGCAGGGGGAAGTGCACGTGTTTTATTTTTAATCTAATCATTGATCATGAGGCCTTAAAATGGGACTTTACAGATTGAGTTCAGTTGACTAATTAAAAATACCAGTATCTATATAACAACATAGCTATTATTTATAAAATGGTAGAATGTTCTGGCAGGATGATGTAAGTTAGTGTTTAAGCAGTTCCAGTTTTCCATAAATATTGACTATTTATGGCAATATCTATAAGTTGCAAACTGAGAATAACATTTTTTTAAACATCTGAAATAAACAGGGCACCAACAAAGCCATTTGAGGACGGCATGGTGGCTGTCTTGCTGCTTGTGTATAAAGGAGGTGGGAAGACACGTTCTAGAATTGTTATCACTTAAGACAGGCAGGGGAAATTTCGGCTGAGCCCAAGTTTAGACTTAAATATGATGGGTAAAAATATATGCTGGCTGGCTGGGCATGGTGGCTCAGCCTGTAATCCCAGCATTTTGGGAAGTCGAGGCGGAGGATTGCCTGAGTCTGTGCGTTCGAGACCAGCCTAGGCAACTTGGTGAGACCTCATCTCTACAGTAAATCTTACACACAAACACACACACACACACACACACACACACACACACACACACACTAGCCAAACATGGTGACGTGTGTCTGTAGTTCCAGCTACTTGGAAGGCTGAGGAGGAAGGATTGCCTGATCCCAGCAGGTAGAGGCTGAGGTAGCCATGAGCATGCCACTGCACTCCAGCCTGGGTGACAAGAGTGAGACTCCAACTCAAAAAAAAAAAAAAAAAGCCAAAAAATGCTGGTACAACTCAAGAGAGGTTAATAGTAAGGGATTTGAGTGTCCCTGGTAAATTCCTAACAGGTTTCACAGTATCAACTTTGAATGAGGCAGGCGTTTTTATTTTACTGGTTTGTGATACATATGGAATTTGGGGGAAGGGACTATTTTGCAATTTCACTATCACCTTAGCACCTTTGTTGGGAGGAAATTTCTCAATGGTGCCAATTCCGTTATTAACTAGTTCTTTAATGCACACCCTCTCCCTTTGTTTTGTCTTACTGTTAATAAATTGGATTGTTGTGGTCTGTCTTTTTTACCTAGATTTTATTTACTATAAAATGGTAGCCCTCTGATCGGTTTTTATTTAATTCTATTCTCTTCATTTTTAGTAAATTTGCTGCACCCGTTGAAGTAATTATGTAAACCAGGGATTGGAAAACTCTATAAAGGGCCAATAAATATTTTAGACTTGTGGTCCATATGATCAATGTTGCAGCTATTTAACTTGCTGTTGTACAAGCAACTGTAGGCAATATCTAAATTAATGACTATGGACGTGTTCCAATAAAACATCTTTTTGTGGGCACTGAATTTCACATAATTTTCATGTCACAAAATATTATTCTTCTTTTGATTTTTTTTCCAGCCATTTAAAAAAGTAAAAGACATTTTGCTCATAGGCCGTACAGAAGCAGGAGATGGGCCAATTTTGGCTTGTGGGCCATAGTTTGCTGATCCTTGTCTTAAAGCATAAATGTGACTATGACTCCCTCTTTATACATGTAGGCTATTAATTTACCTGTTGTGACAGGTGACCATTATATATTGGCTTAAACTGGATACAAGTTGCTATTTATTTTTGTGTAACTGTCCAAGTATAAAACATGTGCGGAAGCTTCATAGAGCTGGGAATCCAGGAACTTTCAGTCTAGTTGGTCCCATTTCCAGGCTCTCCTTCCATCTACGTGGTCCAAGTTGCCTCACCATCACTGTGTTTACATTCCCAGTAGAAAGGGAAGCAGGCAAAGAGAGGGCAAGCTCCTTTCCTTTAAGAGCAACACCCCAACTTGCATATATTAATTTTGCTCATTCCCCATCGGCCAGAATTTGGTCTCATGGCCACTTCTCACTATTAAGAGAAGCTAGGAAATGTGTTCTTTATTCTGGGCATTTATGTATCTAGTTTAAGATTGTGAATGCTAGCTAGGCGTGGTGGCTCATGCCTATAATCCCACCACTTTGGGAGGCAGAGATGAGAGGATTGTCTGAGCCCAGGGGTTTGAGACCAGCCTGGGCAACTTGGTGAGCCCTTGTCTCTATAGCAAATAAAAAAAATTCACTGGGTGTGTTGGCAAGTGCCCGTAGTTCCAGCTACTTGGAAGGCTGAGGCAGAAGGATAACCTGAACCCAGCAGGTTGAGGCTGTAGTGGCCATAAGTGTGCCACTGCACTCCAGTCTGGGTAACTGAGTGAGACTCCGATTCAAAAATATATATATATGTATACATATAATAAAATTTTAATTGTGAATGCTAATGCTATGAAAAGGAAGATGGAATGGGGGAAAAGGACATACATCTAACAATATCTATTTTTATCTCTCCTTAGTGTTCTGAGGGAATAATCTGGCCTTTCTTTGCCTCTTTCAGTTCAATTTTTCATCACTTCTTAATTTGAATCTGGGTTCTAGGTTAACACATGTCTACTTGTTCCCAAACACGAGGCTGCTTCTTGTTTTTGCCAAAGTACCTTTTTTCCTGGAGTATACTCCCTGCATTCTTACACCCGGTAAGAGTTTAGATACTGCTTCTTCTGAGAATTATTTCTTTAAATTTCATTTTGTGCTATGGTATCTCTGCTAGATTATGAGCTGTTAAGAGCAATAAGAAAGTGTCAGTGAGTATTTATTGAATGAATAAATGAAAGAATGCTTTTACCCAGTATTACTTACTGCCTGTCAGGGGTCAATTGGACCCTGAGATGAAAAGGAGGCAGGTAGTGAGTGATGGGTCAGGGGAAGAAAAGATTGGTTAGGGTCCTCTCATTGAAAAGAAACAAAATTCACTATCCAAAAGTTAAACAAAAGGGAACACTTAAGACATATACTGAGTTCATAATTTAAAAAATGCTCACAAAGCAACTGGGCCTGAGGATGAGAAGGAAGCAAAGGAGCACAGATCTTGGAGAACGGTCACAATGGATGCTCTGTTCCGATATATTCAGTTACTGTAGGTCTCCATTTGGTTTTGAACACTTGGGAGAGGGAAAATGACTGGCCTGGCTTGATTCAAAGACCACCTTGTAGGCAGGATATGATGAAATATTGTCTGATGCTGCCAACAAGGTAGCATGGAGCACGTGAGAGGCAGTTCCTGAAAAAAACAGATACTTTTCCTTATAAGACAAAAAATAGTTGCCTATTACAAAGGTATGGGCAGCCATAATGAATTTGTGCTCCACCACTGCTCCCTGGAGATGTTGCTCTTACTTGTTTGTGGAAGCAACTTGCTAATCTTGGAAGTCTGTGGTCATGGCATGGGGTCCCGAGGTGGTGGGGCCTTCTCTGTCCTATAGTCTGTCATGGGAGTCTTGGCTCACATGTTGACAGGCTCTGTCTCTGTGAGTCTTGCCAGAAGTAGAAGGAATAAGGATATAGGAAGATCCATGATGATATTCCAAGTAGAGAATAGAATGGCAACAAGAAATGTAGGTCTTTTTAAACAAAAAGTTGTTTCTGGATCGAATTCTGAATCATTGATTCACCTTTTTGATTGGCTAATTTCTCCCACAAAAAGAATCAGAGATCATATTGAATGACTCTGTTTTTTGCTAATTTGTTGTTATTATTTTTTTCTTAAACACAAAGCAGAGGGATTTATTATAAAATTTGTATCTACCTAAGATGAGAAAGAGAAAAATACAGCCTCATCAAAGTTTCTGAAAATATGTATCATTAAATATCTTGAAACATAAAAATGGGATCAGGGTTGAGAAAGAGAAAGAGTGTATTGAGGAATGTTGCAAAGAGTGTGAAAGACTAAACTGAAATGAGAAAGACTTGGGAGAGGAAGACTTTTGTCAAATAAGTCCCCTAGAATACCCTGGACAGTGACAGAGATTGGTAGTAGAAGCTCTGGAGGGGACTATATAATTCCCAGGGAAAATGTGAGCAGACTCTTAGGAAGTTGTACCAGGTACCTTTAACTGTAGGAAATCACCTGAAACAGCCAGAACTGATACAGGCAAATGGACTACATAGATAACAGTTTAATACACTGAAAAATTACATTAAATGCCATATATTGCATTGATCAGTGTCCAGTGCAAGAAACAAAAATACTCCATGTCTTTTAATAGGGAGGAATCTGGTACTTGAAATTTATGTTATTAGAAAGAAGGAGAAGTGAATTCTAAGCTAGAAAGACTTACAGAAGAATTTATAATTTACTTCAGGGACCTAGCACCATAAGTTATTCAATGAGTTCAAGAATGCATCCCATAACTGTGATCCCAAGATTAATGATCTGTAATGAAGCAGATTTATATTATAATAAACTAGCTGAAGCAGACAACTTCCTCTCCTCACCCAGAAATCTGAACAGTGGGCCTATAGCTGTGATCCAAAGATCAGAAAGTCAAAGGAAGCTATCTCTTACCACCTAGACAACGGACAAACACACCCCAATCACTACAGATCATTGCCAATGGCAACTCCAATCTCCAATGCATGGCAACAGAAAGAACAAAACAGGAACAGGAAAATTCTTTCAATTGACTTTAGTTTCCCAAATTTTGCATAGGTGCATCCCATAATCTAGTTTGTATTAAGAGTCTTAGATGCAAGGGAGTCTAAATATTTGGTCTTAAATTTTCTAGCTCCTCCAATTATAACCTCCAGCATCCACTATATATGTGTGATGTTTATTTGAGTGTTGTTATTTGTGTGGTGTTTATGATGTGTGTTGACTTACGGTGTTATTTATTTATGTAAGTTGACTTCCCGTGTGGCTTAATAATGAATGCATTTATACATAAAACATACAAAATGTTTAGAAAAGTTTCCAAAAGCCAATAACCTCTACCTTTTATGATTCTTTGATTCCTTTATTTATAGATGTCTTTTTCACTTTTTAATTTTTCCCCTTACATCACAGGAACACTGGCCTAATATAAAATGCTTGATCTTTGCGAGTTTCCAGCTTGCCCTTTAGTTGGCTGTCTCCTTTATGCAGAAATATAAAGAGAATGTAACCACAGTGAGCTAATTTTTACCTAATTTCCTTCTCCTAGGGAACAAGACAAGGGAATGTATTTTGACCTCAATAAAACAAAATGTATTTGTATTAATGGCATACTAGAGAAAATCCATTAAAATCATTTCAGATGATAAAAATAATTGTTGAGATTTTTCAGACCATATTAAGGTTTTAAATAAAAATGACATTAACTTTCTTATCACCGAAATATAATGAAAATGCAATTCTTTTCTAATTTCTCTGGTTGGAAAAAGTGCAAAGGTTTGGGTTAACCAGTCTACTGAGCTGAGTTTCCACACATGCAAGTGCAGCTTCTCAGGATGCTGGGGCAATGTACTCAGAAAACACAGATTCATTTGAGGCTGTTCTTTATCGGAACTCTTTGAGCCTAGGAAATCAGTATGCTGAGAATGGAAGAAACATGCTTTAAGAGTAAAGGTCCTCAGATATCCCAGGTAAAAGCAAAAAAACCAAACATGTAAACATTGGTATTGTATTGGCAACTTTTCCTAAGACGAGGGTATAAAAGGATGAAGATGAGTCAAGTGTGGTGGCTCACACCTGTAATCCTGCACTTTGGAAGTTGGAGGGGTTCGAGACCAGCCTGGGCAACTTGGCAAGACTCCATCTCTACAATAAATAAATAAATAAATAAATAAATAAATAAATAAATAAATACATACATAAATAAATAAATAAATAAATAAATAAGTAAAAGTTATCTGGGCATGGTGGCTTGTGCCTGTAGTTCCAGCTACTTGGAAGGCTGAGGCAGAAGGATCCCTGAGCCCAGAAGGTCAAGGCTGCAGTGACTATAAGCGTGTCACTGCACTCCAGCCTGGATGACAGAGTGCGACTCTGACGAAAGAAAGAAAGAAAGAAAGAAAGAAAGAAAGAAAGAAAGAAAGAAAGAAAGAAAGAAAGAAAGAAAAGAAAAGAAAAAGATGAAGATGGAATATTTTGTAGTTGTTGCAACTAGGAGGATTTTGATGGGTTTTTCTACTCTATAGGGGATAAAGTCCATATTTAGCTCTCTTTCTTCTGCCTCAGAGAATGTTTCAAGCACTCTCTACTCACTGCAGGGCAGGAAAGCACATCAGGCAAACTCACAGCAGAGGTTTTAGACTTAGAGAGAAGCTATTCCTGGTTAATAACTAATTTGTGGCAAGCAACTTTCAGCAAATCCATAAATGGAGATTGAAAACTATATTCTTGATTTAAAGAAGTGTCATCTCAGAAATGGGCAGCAGACCAAGAAATTTGGATGCTGTGGCAGAAACTGGCTAGCTCTTTTAAATTTTTTTCTTTGGCATTTTGCTTTTCTAAATTTCCCAACCCCCTTTGCATGTGACTGAGTTCTGGCTAATGGGATGTATGTAAAAAGAGACACATACCACTTTCAGTCCTGGCCCATACCCCTCTCCCAAGAGCCTGCAGGTCCCTTGCATATTTTGCTCTTTAGCTGGTTGAAATCTAGAGACAGTGAAGGACCTGACGTGTCACTAGCTAAGAGCCCAGTGAGACCACCAGTTGGAAAGAGCTTGGTCTGTCAATAGCTGTGTGGAGCAGACCACCACTTCACCTCAGTCTATCTACACTGAAGGGTTATGACCTGAGCCCAAAAGACACTGTGATCTGTGGGTTGTTTATTTCAACAATCAGCCTACTCTAATAAGTCACAGAAGAAGAGCAGTAGCCCTTGGAAAATGCTAAGAGACAATCAGAGCAAAAGAGAATGGAGACTTGCCCAAGAAAAATTTTTGTAGCAGACAGCCTTGGATAGTGTTCACAATTACTAACTATAAAATTTGTTCAAATGTATTCTAATACTCATATTCATTTTTTAGGTTTACTCATTCCCAGTTGGCCTTGTGTATTCCCTAAAGTGCTCTAAGTTAAAGAGCTCTCCCAGGTTTCATTAAATTATTCCACTGGAAATTCTCTGAGGTGAGGTTCTAATGCCCCAAGTAGACAATATCTGATAAGATCACCTTAGAGTCAGTTAACACAATGAGACGTTTCATTTGGAAATATCATGTCTTACAAATGCGTATTGTGATGCTATCAAATTCATTATTCATTCATTCATCTATGCACTCAACCAACAAAAGAAAACAGACAACATATACACCAGGTATACATGAGGGAGAAAGAACTCCTGTTTCTCCCCATAGTTAATGACTCAAGTACACCATCTGAACTCCACTTATTTATTAGCCTTTTCATTTCAATGTAGCATCTTGAATGACTGCTTCTTAGTCTGTTACTATAAGTTATCTTACTTTACTCTGAGATTCCATGACTTAGGTACTCAGCAGCCTCACAGAAAACTGAGAATATAAATCAAAAGAAAAAAATGATTTCAGGGAAAAGCAAGGTAAAGGTTGATAATTCCAGTTTTTATCCTAAGTGCTGAGTTTTCACAAATTGTGAGTCCTTCTAAATTATTATGTCCACTTGAGCAAAACAGCTCAGTCCACTTACCCATGCCTTCCAGGCTCAAGGCACACAAACAGGATATTTATTTGTCCTTAGCAAGAAGGCAAGTCAGAGGAAAATATATTTCATAGGCAGGTGTCTAAATATTTTCTTTCAAGTCCAAGTGTTGGAGCAACATTGTAGACACTTTTGAATGTGACGTTGAGCTTTTGTTACTTGAAAGGAAGACTGAGTCATGTTCAAATAAACCAGCAAAACATCAAGGATATAGGTATAATATCAAATCAATTTTTACATGAATCCTTCACTTTTCAACAAAATTGCACAATTTTTCTTCTTTAAAGTCAATATTAATTAGATTTCCCTTTGAATTCTACTAGTGTTCTCCTCCAATGTCATTACTGGAAAGAAGCATTTTTCCTATATGCTATAATTCTTCTTGCTTAGGATCTTCCACAATAAAGCTTGTTTTATGTTATTTATGGGAATTAAAGGATATAAACACTTTAAAGATTTCAGTTTCTCAAATAAATATATGCCTTGAACACTCTGTGCCAGAAAATGTGCTGATGACCACAAAAAAGTTACAGTTTTTGCCTCATGGGATGGGGAAGATGATATTTATCACATACTCACACAAATATAGTAAGATTGCTACTTTGATATGCATAATGAAGGAAAACATATGATGAAATGAGACCTGGTAAGTGAACTGGATAAGTACTTTTCTGAAGAATGTAAGCTGAAATTGGAAGAATGGAGAACACTTAACCAATTAAAAGGAGAGTATACATCCAGGCGTAAGGGGTGGGGATGAATTTTCCTTATATTAGAAGTCCCTATAATAGGTGAAAACAAGGACTGTGGGAGAAATTGGAGGCTAGCAGGTATGGGGTATGGTGGATCACAGAGAACTGGGAAAGGAAAGGCAGAAGGCCCTGGGGAGGAAGGGACTTGTGGGATCATACAGTACCAGAGGGTGGAAACACAGGCTTGTTTCTTCTGGCAATAATAATGAAAAGCCATTGACATAATTAAGAAGGGAATCAAAGGCAGAGGGCCCATTTACAATGATATAATTTGTCTTTGATTTATTTTCTCAGTTCAGGTTAACACTTGTCAGAAAATTAATTATAGTGTTTCCTGTCATTCTGTACAGTGAAACACACTAAAGTATCCAAACAGGAGCTACCCGAGACATAAAAATAGGGTCAATTTTACTCTCCACAGGAGCAAGAGTATTCTCTTTTCAGAAACAACAGGATTCTGAATTGAAGAATGAATGCACAACTTGTACATACGGAAAACTTCTCCCAAACAGAGATAAATCGGCCTATTCTAAAGACATTAATTGATCACCTGAAGGACTTTTGAAGTCTTTTTATTATTATCTTGGATAAGATCATTCAGCTTGATGGGAGATTAAGTGTTGTGTTTAAGAAAAGACTTTGAGCTAGGCTCGGTGGCTCAGCCTGTAATCCTGCGCTTTGGGAGGCTGAGGTGAGTGGATTGCCTGAGCCCGCGGGTTCGAGACCTGCCTGGGCAATTGGCGAGACCTCATCTCTACAATAAATCAAAAAATTAGCCGGGCGTGGTAGCGCACTCCTGTAGTTCCAGCTACTGGAAGACCGAGGCAGAAGGATCACCAGAGCCCAGCAGGTCAAGGCTGCGGTGGCTGGGAGCGGCCACTGCTCTCCAGTCTGGGTGACAGAGTGAGACTCCAACTCAAAAAAAAAAAAAGAAAAGACTTTGAAAATGGTAATATTATATTCCCAGTGAATTGAAAGTTTCAGTTCCATTAAATTATGTAAAGTGACATATCAGGAAGCGTACTGTTCAGGGTGATCTATATTTATAAATTAGTTTTTAGAAAAATCTATACATGTGCAGTAGAGAAAAGGGATTGAATAATGAATTATTTCTTGATATTTCACATATGAAGAAATGGACTCCTAATTTATTAGTTACCTAAATGTCTGTAATGAAAATGTAAACAGGTATTGGAATCTTAGGACTGACATGATCTCTACTTGGAAAGAGAAAGTAGAGGGCTTCATTTCTTTGAGAGTTTCTGCCTTAGAAAGTGATCCTTGGTTGATATCAGGGACAATGACCAGCAAAATTAATGTCTTCAAATCTAATACCTAATCTGTTTCAAGGCAGGTGGCAATCCTTGGAAAAACCACACAAAGAGATGAACAAAGAACCAAAGGGAAGAGCCTGCCACTAGCAGGAACTGCCTGGAGTTGTATGCATGAACAAGAGATGATTGATCTTTCTTTGCTTATTTTTTTGAGCATTGATTTACATGTGAGGTACATAGATTGTTCTCTTCTTGTTGTTTCCTGAACTAATTTATATTTCTGTACTCTGTTTTTCTTAGAGTGCTGTCTTCACATATGCAAATGAGTTACTTATATTTTTCATGTAAATGACTTTTGGGTACTTCTAACCATTACCCCACCAAGAATGAAAATCTGATTTTCAAGCCTGTGCTGTTTGAGAAAAAAATGTGTTCAAAGTCACCTTTGGATTAGCTCTTAATTTTCTGACAGATTTTATCCCAAGGGACCTTTTACTCATTAGTCATAGTAGGTTCCCTTCTGCATTCAAGGACTCAGATCTCTCTCTTTGGTAATATAAAGTGTTGTCAGAGAAAAATTCAATTCTTTCCCTTTAAAGGCTTGTATTGAATGCGGACACATGGAATCCCAGCCTTTATGAATTGAACAAAATCTTAAAGGTAATTTTGTCCAGCCTCCTGGTTTTAAAAATGAGGAAAATGAGATTCTACAATATACTGCCTAATGAAAAGATCTCTGAACTTGAAGGCAGAAGTTCTTAGCAATGTAGTTAGCCACTAAGAATGATGCTCTCAGTGCAGACACATTTGATAAAGTGATAGCCTTCAATAATTGCTTCTGTTCTTTGTATTCACATATTTTTTCTTTCAAAAAACACCAGAGGCTTGTCTTTTTAATGTAGCATTGATTGGAATGTATCCATTCATTCATTCACTATCTACTGTTTGCCTGGGCTTTAGTCTGCAGGGTCCTTGGCAGCGATGATTTTAAAGTAAGTCAGTAATAGTTTCTGTTTTCCAGAAGCTAAAAACTGGGATGAGAAAGACACACTTATCTTTTTTTTTTATTCCAAATAATAGAAACAGAGATATGCTCAACTTTTAATTGTCAGTAACAGAAATAATAGCAATTCTTGGAGCCAGATTGAAGAGGTGGGAGAAATAAACGTGGTAGGTAGAAATTTTCCCTTAGGTGTCAGGCAGGCAACTAAGAAATACTTGGTTAATAAAATCCTTGTGTCTCTAAAACAGAGGATGGAACTGAAGAATGAACCTAGGCAGGGTCTCTAAGAAAAAGCTGGTGGTCTTTTACCCTCTGTTTCTATAATGAATAGAGAAGAGATTACCACTGTGTTGTCTTTCCTGCCACGACCTCCGGCCAATAGCTAAAGCTGGTGGGTTATACAGTGCCTTGGAAGTTTCTTCAGAAGAAAGATCATTGGTTCTGCTGTAGACTGAATGCAGTTAAGTTTGAATCCTGATTACACTTATCATCTGTTTGTGCAACTTTAAATATTTCCTGAATTCTGTTTTGCTATCAGTGGAATGGGATGTTAGAACATCTGTATGCTTTGTCTTAGCCCTGACAGAATTAATCTTTTATTTAGCTGGAGTTGGCTGCATGGTGTGATTTGAGAGAAGACCTAAAATACCATCAGATACTTCTTAAAATTTCACCAGTTATGGATTATAAAATGACACAAACATTGGACATGTTTGTCTTCTAATGTAAATAGACATTTATCTTATGACCCAGACTGATCCCCCCAAATGAAAACATATGTGCACACATAAACCACATGTGAATGTTCAGAGCAGCTTTATTCACAATAGCCTTAAACTAGAAACAATTCAAGTTCATCTGTCTATCAATAGATGAATGAATAAACACATGGTATATTCGTACAATGGAATACTAATTGGCAATTAAAAAGAATACTGACTGCATTTGGAACAACATGGATAAATCTCAAATACTACACTAAGTGAAAAAAGTCAGACACAAATAAGTACTATATGACAGCAATCTCCAACCTTCTTGGTGTCAGGAATCAGTTTCATGGAAGACAATTTTTCCACGAATCAGGGAGAAGGGATGATTCAACTACATTACATTTATCGTGCACTTTATTTCCATTATTATTACATTGGAATATGATGAAATAATTACACAATTCTCCATAATGCAGAACTAGTGGGAGCTTTGAGCTTGTTTTCCTGTAGCTAGATGGTCCCATCTGGGGGTGATGGGAGACAGTGACACCCTAAGTGTGTTGCTCATGTCCAGTCTACTCTGTCATCTCGTTTTGGTTGCTGTCACTGCAGAAAACCCTGCTTCACAAAGATAGCAGTTAGAAATGGAAGCAGTCTTTTCAGTGCTTTTGTGGCAATCTCAGGATATTCCATTTTAATTCAGAACGTGTGGATATGGAGATTTAAAGTTGTCTTAAACACACTTTCAAGCCCACCGTAATTTGTGATATCAAGAAGTTGATCCTCTTCTAGCACAGACAAAGTTGATTTACTTGACTTATTCACGAATTGGTTGCTGATCCATTACTTCCCAGTGTGTGGTAAATAGTAATGTGCAAACTTTTTTGAAAGCCGAGATAGGTGATCATGTGCCAGCTGTAAGAAAGAAGGCCCTGGCTCATTCTCTTTCAAAATCTCTGCTAATATTTGAAACATGTCAAAAATCCCAATGTTTACTCATTGCCCTCTTAATTCCAGTTTGAATAAAGCCACTTTATCTGCTGACTTGAACACAGTTCTCTCCTAAAGTAACAGATTGAGTTTGTTGAGAAGGTTGAATATGTCACACAAGTAAGCAAGTTTTGCGACCCATTCTGTGTCACTGAAGTGTGCTGCCGGTGGTGACTGTTTTTCTAAAAAGAAATCTATGGAGTGACTCTCATAACTCAAAAACTCTGGCTAGTGATCTACCTTTAGAAAGCCGTCTCACTTCTGCATATAAGAGAAGATGTGTGTATTCTGTATCCATCTCCTCACAGAGTAGTGCAAACAGATGTGAGTTAAGGGCTTGTACTTTAATGCGGGTGATAATTTTAATCACATCCTGCAAAATGTTAAGTTCAGGTGACACTTTTTGGCTAGCCAGCATTTCTCTATGGATGACATAGTGCATAGACTAACATCCAAAAGTGACCTCTTTGACCCAGGTAGTAAAACCAGAAAGCTCTCCAGTCGTGGCAGCTGCTCTGTCTATGCATACACCGACACAAAATGACCAATTCCATTTTCCTCATATGTAATCATTCAAAAACTTGAAAAGTTCTGCAGCTGTGGTATTGGTTGACAATACAAGTGCACATAACATATCCTAATGTACATCCTACTAGAAAATATATTGCACAAAAACAAGCATTGTTGTCTGGTTGTCAACGTCAGTAGACTCATCCACCTGGATTACGTACCACAGTGACTTATTAATCCTCTCTAACAATTGGGCCTCAAAATATCCTCTTCTATCTTATCAGTTCATCTAGTTATGGTGAAAACCAAAAGAGGAGCCACCTTTTGAACTGCAGCCTCCCTAAAAGTTCACAACAAATGTCCTTAGCAGTAGGCAGGATCAACTCTTCACCAATAGTAGAGGGCTTCTTAGCTTTAGCAATGAGGTTAGCCATTAAGACGATACTGTCAGTGCAGACATATTTGATAAAGTGATGGCCTTCAATAATTGCTTCTATTCTTCATGTTTACTTTTTTTTTCGTCTTTTGAAAACCTCCAGAGGCTTGTCTTTTAATGCAGGGTGCTTGGTCTCTATGTAACAAAGTAGTTTTGTAGGTTTCACGGCTTTGTTGGATAGCCAGTTGCCACATGTTATATACCAAACGGGCTTGGAGAATGTGAATCACCTATTGCAATGAGACTGTAACTTAAGTGGGACTCTTGGTATTTTCTTTTATTTTTTTTTATTTTTTATTTTTTATTTTTTTTTTCATTAATCAGTAGTTTTTATTATGGTTTTGTGGGGTACAGTTAAGGGTAGGTGTACAATGACGTTTCATTCAGGCACCCTGTAGATAAGAAGTGTTTTCCCATCCCCCGACAGATATTTGCTACTGTTAATCCCATCCCCCTCCCCCCCATAGTTTCCCAGTACCATCCGTCATTTTCTCATAGTATTGCATTGGATGTTCAAGGTCCATTATATGAGTGAGAACATGTGATATTCGGATTTTTGTTTTTGTGAGAGGTCACTCAGTATTATAGACTCTAGTTCCATCCAGGTTGCAGCGAAATTCATGATTTTGTTCTTTTTTATGGCTGCGGTATTTTCTTTTAAATGCATCTTTCTTTTTGTTGGCAGTCTTAGAGTCTTCTGCTGACTCATCATTGAATCTTTGCCCCTTTTCAAAGGAGCTCTCCAGTAATGTTTGGTTTTGACTCATTTTGGCTAGGGTTAGCGTGTGGGCTTACCAAAACTGTAGCTGAAATAAGTGTGCAGTGTGGGAAAGAGGCATGGATGGAAGTGGTAAGTAAAGTAATGGGTGAACCACGTGCAGATTAAAATATATGTTGGACTCTGACTTAAACCTGCCACCAGATGCAGCTATGCAACTGAAGTACATCAGCTCACTTGCCACTCACTGATAGGGTTTTGATATGAGACTGCAGTCAAACCTTAGTCTAATGTTCATCTGTATTTGCAGCCACTCCCCAGCTCTAGCATCACTGCCTCATCAACACCTCAGATCATCAGGCATCAGATTCTCGTAAGGATCGTGCAACCTAGATCCCTTGCATAAGGGCTCACAATAGGTTTTGTGCTCCTATGAGAATCTAATGCCACTGCTGATCTGACAGAAGACAGAGCTAAGGTGGAAATTCCAGCGAGCAATGGGGAATGGCTGTAAATACAGATGAAGCTTGCTCACCTGCTGAGCAGCCCAGTTTCTAACTGGCCATGGGTTAGTATCAGTCTGTGACCTGGGGTTTGGGGACCCCTGCAGTATGATGTTAAAAATACTGTATGATACCATTTCAAAAACAGGAAAAACTGATCTCTAGTGATAGAAGTCAGCACAGCAGTTGTTTGTGAGGAGATAAGAATTGATTGGAAGGGATCATGAAGATATTTTCAGGAGTGGTCTGAATCCTAAGTAAGGTAGGTGGTAATGACATGAGTGAATATCAAAACTCAAATTTTACACTTAAAATCTGTGCATTTTACTGTATGTAAAATTTACCCCAGTAAAAAATATGTTCATCAATTAATGATCCAGTCAGTTTGGCAAGTTAATGTTCCTGGAAGGAGTAAGCAGGAAGCATTGTGACCATTCCCCCCCCTTTTTTTGTGCAGATTTACTTAAAATTAGTTGCATTGACAGAGGGAAGTCTGTTTACAGCAATCTTGGAGTTGGGGCCTCATGCTAAAACTCTGAAAACAATTATTTTCCATTTAATACATCTATATGTCTCTACAGGTTGGGCTAAGATATATTTGTAGTAGTGGGTCTCATCTAAGAAAATGTGTGAAGAGAGACTGAGTTTCCACGAAAATGAGCCTCTCAGATTACCTGTTGCAGAGAGCATCATTGACTGAGCCAAATGCTGGGCTCTGAAATTCATCATCAAATTTGTGCTGAGGTCATGGTTCCCATGCTTCTGCCAATGGCTGGGCACAACTGGGATGCTGAAGCAGGTCTGTCCCTGGGAGATGAGGGATTCCTCTGAAAGGAATTTTGCCTTGAGGACCCCTCCCTTCCCCTCATCCACAACCTTATGGTCTCGACAAAAAAAAAAAGATACATCCACCCAACCTTCTTCCCTTCCCTTTCTCTTCTCTCGCTCCTTCACTCAGGCAGACCTGCAATAAGGTCTGACTGTTCTTCCAGATTATCACTATTTTCTCTTACAGGTGGATCCTGAGACATATCATTTTGTCTTAATGTTTACTTCTTGAAGGATCTGCCTGAAAACATGTGTGTTATGTGTGTGGGTTGGTGGGGGGAGGAAATCAGGCTCAGGCAGTATCTTCTAATCACACCCACACTTTTGCTCATCTCTACTGGATACCCATAAGTGTACAACATCCATAGTATTCAGGCTTCTTGCCCAGATTATAAACACATAGTAGGCCTTCTGGCATTCCTTTTTAAAAATCATAATTCTGTAGTAGAAGGCTGACAGCAGCTGTAGCCAAAGAACAGTTATAATGCGATTCATGATTCTTATGATACTGTAAGGTATCATGATACTATTAGAACTCAACTTCCCCTGCTTTTCATCTTGTCTATTTTCTTTCAGGCCCTATGCTAGTTTTTAACGTTATAATGTTCATTCACCATAATGCTGTAAGAAAGGGATTGGCAATAGCCAGAAACTGCTAGGGGAGGCACATAACATCAATAGCGGTATCTGATCTCAAACCAGGCGATGTGGGGATCAAAGGGAGGCCCAAACACTACCTGTACGATGGCCACCTGTATACCTAATCCTGAATTTGACCCCAAACTTTGAAATAAAAAAATACATATAAAAAGTGGTAATATGTGGTTTTATTATGATCTAATGTAAATTGGAATCTGACTTATGTGTATCTGTAGAATTTTTTCTTTATTAGATAAGCTCATAACAACCTCACCCTTAAAAAAAATCAAAGTAAAGATAAGAATTTAGTGGTCTTTGGGAATATATCATAGAGTAGAATACCCTGGGGATGTTTTATTTTTGTTTTTTGGTTTTTTTTTTTAAAGCAGGATTTATTGAGAGGACAGAAAAGCTCCCACACAGTGGGAGGGAACCGAAGGGGTTGCCTGGGATGTTTTATTTTTGAAGTAAGAGATTTGTCATTTGAAATCTAATTTTAATAAGATTTTTCTTATTTTGCTCTAAGAATCAAATTTAAAAGGTACTTATAGAATAAAGTTTGAGTGAGTTGATTATGATATGCAAAATACTAAGGGTAAGGTTTGCTGAGGATTATTCAATAGCAAAATATATATTTTAAAATTTATGTCTTTTTTTCAAGTTGTTAGGTGATACTTACTGAGTCTAAACACTTGATAAAATCTACTCAGAGATTTGGGGTGGAATAGGCCTAATCTTGTCAGCGATTATGACCTGAATCAAATGTGAGAACTCTGTGATTTAATTAGAAGGATTTGTGCTTGGAACAAAGGGCTTTCTTTAAAAGGAGACTTAAGTATATGAAATATTTCTGGAAAGATACACTTAAAACTACTAACATTAATTGCCTCCTAGTATTGGGACAGAGATTTGGGCTTGGTATATCCTATACCCCTATTTGCTGTTAAAAAAAATTTCAAACTATATGAATGGTACTTTTTAATAAATAAAATATGTTCAAATGAAATATAGGACATGCAGCAAAGCATATAATTTGGAGAACATAGCTTACAGTTTTAAACAGAGATAAGAAAAATAAGTGAGTGCCTGGACATCTTTAAGCTAGCCGTTAGAAGACAGAGTATGACTACTCAAGAGAAATCAAGAAAGAATTGTTCGGTTATGATATATTTAAAAAGGCTTTTTATACAAATCATGGTTGTAATTCTATAACTGAGTCATTTGGCGTCTGCTGGTGATTCATAACTTACTGGATATTCTGGTTAAAATGTCAACATTGCTTAGAATGAAAATGCAGAGGTATCAAAAAAAATCAAATGCAATATTTTGGAGAAATCAGCAGACCATTACTCTGTGACCAAACTCTGTTAAGGGAGCATTATCTCACAGTGTTTTGCAGAATCAGTCTCCATATATGAGAGGGTGATTAATATTGTGCATTATGAAAGCTAATGCTCTGTATTTTCATTCGTGGCTCTGTAACTACAGTCTTTTTAAAATTAACATGCAACACACACAGGAATGAATTTTAAAGGATACATGTGCATTGGGAAGCAACTTTATTAAATGACCCAGTGGAGTTCCATGTTTGTTTTCTTTCACTAGATTCCAGAAAATCTTTGACTTTAGAAGACTACATCTAATTGGTTTTTTTAAAACCAACACAAAGATTTGAAAACCCAGCTATGTTCTCTTGTTTTTCAATTTCTCACTAGAAATCATTGTAAATTACTTGGTTCATAAGGCAGAAGGCAAGTCAAGTGGTTCTTTTGATCATCCTGGGACAAACTCAATGGGGAAGGACCTAGATATGGACGTGGAGATTATTTTAGTAAACATGCAACTCATTGATCTTAGCAAATAGGGTCCTAATCTCTTTGGACCTCATTCTCTTACTTGTTTGTCTCTATTTTTAGAGCATTTATAAGTTTAAGGAGATGATAGATTTCTGGAAATCATGTTGAATTCTTAGGAAAAAAATATGTTCTATGTACTGAGTTGAATGGTGGCCCCCCTCAAAAAACACCTCCACACAGAGCCTGAGAATGAGACCTTATTTGGAGATGAGATCACCTTGGATTCTTCAGTGGTCCCTAAATTTAATAACTGTCCTTATAAGAGACAGAAGTAGAAAGAATACAGAAAAGAAGACCATGTGAAGATGGAGATAGAGATTGGAGTTACACAGCCACAAGTCAAGGAACATCTTGGAATCACCAGAAGCTGGGAGATGCAAAGGATTCTAGAAACTTCAGAAAGAATGTGGCCCTGTAGCACCTTGATTTCAGACTCTGGCCTTCAAAACTGTGAGCAAATAAATCTCTTGTTTTAAACCACTGA
The DNA here is from genome assembly GCF_000164805.1 of Carlito syrichta. Lineage (NCBI taxonomy): Eukaryota > Metazoa > Chordata > Mammalia > Primates > Tarsiidae > Carlito > Carlito syrichta. Next base: position 77,604 of record NW_007255382.1, on the reverse strand, counting down.
GTTTATGATAATTTGTTACAGCAGCCACTGAAAACTAATACTCTCTGATTCTAAGTAATTATTGTTATCTGACCTTAAATAACATTATTAAGCAAGTGAAAGTTATTTGAAAAATTATACAGATACTAATGCAAAGGTGGTGGGGGATATGACAGGTTCTCAACTAGGGGAAATTTTGTTCTTCATGAGACATTTGGCAATGTATAGAGATGATTTTGTTGTCACAACTTAGGGTGGGGTGCTGCTGGCATTTCATGGGTAGAGCCAAGGATGCTACTAAACGTCCCACAATGCACAGGGAAGTTCCTCCAAAGAATGATTCATTCTACAATGTCATTAGTGCTGAGGTTGAAAAATTCTAACATATGAGTAAGCCTTGTACTACGAGATTAAAACTTTAGCTCTTCCTTGAATTCGTGAACAAGGCAATTTATTCTGGGCAGTAAACCACTTGAAGCTTTTGTTTCCTAACTGTAAAACACAATTCTGCCAGGGCTTTATAAAGTTCCAGTGAGATGATAACGTTGGTCAAAAATTTTATACTTTAGGAATTATTTAAAGAGGCTTTCAATATTATTACGCCTATATTTCTTTAGTGCAAACAAAAGCAAACCTTTGATTTTTAATTAATATTGCAGGAAGTCCTCAATAAACAAATTCACTGAGCCACAGGGGGACTCACTTTTATAATTTTATGGTTATTATCTGAAATAGAATAGTTCTCAGAAATTTCATAACTATTATTGCTTAATGATGTTTTTCAGTGGCAAGGATACTCTAGAAGTACTCATAAAGTTCCTCTGGGGAGATTACAGTTTATGTCAGATGAATAACAAAACCAGAGCCAAATGGAGAATTTGAAATTTTAAAGTAATATGTATAATAAAAGCAGAAATAGTGCGTTGTAGTCTTTGAAGTGATTTTGGTATTTTTCTAACGATTATTACAACAGCCCCATGAAGCTAGTTGAATAAGTGCTGTCTTCATTTGACTTAGGAGAAAACTGAGGCTTAGAGAAGCAAATGTTCTTAGACAAAAAGTGGCAGAGCTATGATTAGAACTCAGATTTTCTCATCCATATCCCCATTCGAAGTGTCTGCAAACACTAGCACATTGGAAGAGGGTTATGCTAGTGATCACTGAAGTATGTCAGAAAAAGTGAATATTTATATGAGATTCAAAGGCAAGAAATTCTTTGATACACATTTCTAGGAAGAAAATTTTAGTCTTAGCTTTTTTTTTTTTTTAAATCAGAGTCTCACTGTCGCTCAGCTGGAGTGCAGTTGCACAACTATAGCAACCGGAGCCTCGATCTACTGGGCTCAGGAGATCCTTCCGCCTCAGCCTTCCAATTTTTAGTCTTAATACAGAACATAAGAATTAAACTTGTGAAAGCAGGATGGGAAAATTTCTATAATGTCCAGTCTTAGACCTTCATCTAAGAACTTTTGTTGAACACCTGAAGTGTAAAAAAGGTGGTTTAAGCCGGGCTCGGTGGCTCAGGCTGTAATCCCTCGCCCTGGGAGGCTGAGGTGAGTGAATTGTCTGAGCCCATGGTTTCCAGACCTGCCTGGGCAACTTGGCGAGACCTCATCTCTACAATAAATCAAAAAACTAGCCTGGCTTGGTAGCACGCGCCTGTAGTTCCAGCTACTAAGAAGTCTGAGGCGGAAGGATCGCCGGAGCCCAGCAGGTCGAGGCTGCGGTGGCCGGGAGCGGCCACTGCACTCCAGTCTGGGCGACAGAGTGAGACTCCGACTCAAAAAAAAAAAAAGGTGGTTTAAGCACAGTAGAAAGGGCAGAGGAGAGAATAAATAAATAGGTCTAATTCAGAAGGGTTATATGCTGAGAAATAACAGATCATTTAAATCAATTTATGCCAAAGGGTAATGTGGCACAGAGAAGAAATACATTAAATAGAACCTTTTCCAAAAATAAAATTCATTAAAATACTGGTCCCTTGAGATAGCTCTTTAAAAAGTGAGGGGTTTTTTTGTTGTTGTTTGTTTTTTTGTTTTGTTTTGTTTTTGAGTTGGAGTCTCACTCTGTCGCCCAGACTGGAGTGCAGTGGCCGCTCCCGGCCACCGCAGCCTCGACCTGCTGGGCTCCGGCGATCCTTCCGCCTCAGCCTTCCGAGTAGCCCTGA